>NW_027070047.1:310199-348137 GCF_002906115.3 Quercus suber
CCCCCCCCCCCCCCCCCCCCCCCCTTCCTTTTTTTTTTTTTTTTTTGCTTTTTTAATTTTTTAGGCATTTTCAACTTAAAGTAATTATAAATTTATATAGGCATTGAAATTTTTCACCCTCCCTCTTCCTTTTGTGTCATGAAGGGCCCTAAATGAGGTGAATGACATCCCACATAAGTGAGTGTAACTTTTCTAAAGCAATGCTCTTTGAACAACAAGCTAAACCCCTCTTCTACCCTAAAATTTGGGGAGTCAATCTCAACATTAGAACTCCAACAATCTAACTTGTGAGCAAATAATATTTGCAGTTAGGGTTGCAAACCAACCAAGCTATTCATAAAAATCTCGGGCTTGGTTTTATAAAAAGCTTGTTCATGTTTGTCTATTTATAAACAAGCCAAGTTTGAACTTAAGTTTTAGACTTGTGTGATAAACGAGATGAGCCCAAGTAAAAAAAAATGTTTATAAACTAGCTTGTGAACATTAAGGCATATAAAACAAACTGAGTCAAGACTTGCTTATAGGTTTGGTAATAACTTGATATAAGCTTGACAAATAAACTCATATCTTATTAAAAATTTAATTAATTAGAAGTTGAAACCACTCATCCAAACAAAATAAGTTTTGATATGACTTGATAATGTACTTGTGTTGGATCTCAAGTTCAAAGGCTTGATATTGAGCTCGAGCTCAGCTTGAGTAATGAATCAAACTGACCCAAGCCAAGTTCAACCTTTTAGACTTTATGATGAGCTCAAACTTGATCATTGTTTGTAGGCTTGGTTCGAGTTTGAGCTGAGCTTGACAAGGAGCTCAAATATTCACTACTTGACAAAACTAAACTTGTTTACACAGCCTTGTTTGCAGTTGCTGGAGCCACTGTAGTTCTTCATCCTATTATTTTATACTTTTTTTCACCAACTTCCACTCTCACCCTCACTGGTCACCACCTTCATAAAATCCTCAATTTAATAGATGGAAAAATAAACATGCAATCAACGAAATTTATTTGAATAAAAAATCCTTAGTCAAACAGAGAATCCTCAATCCTCGACCCATATGCACTTCAAAATGCAGAGGACTTAAAGAAAATTCTCACTTTGAATGCATGGAAAAGAGGGGGGAAAAAAGGCATATGCACATACATATCTATCAATTGCATTGAACTCCCAAGATATTACAAAATAAATGTTTAGGCTAGAGATCCGTATTCCAATTTGCAGTGGATTATAGGACCAATACAGGATGAAGAAAACTATGTTACTCTAGTGTATGGGGATCAGCAACGAGCAGTAGCAAAATATTTAGACAAGTGAAGATAAAAGAAGATCAGAAATACATCTAGAGATTCAGAAATTACTTAAATTGTGAAGTCATGAATTCGATCTCTACGAAGCAACAGCTACTTCAGTTTTCTTTTTCTCCTCCTTCAGTTTCTTCCAGTTCTCAGCACTATCAATTATTTCCCCAGTCTTTATAAGGTAACGGACTCGTGTACCATCTTCAAGGATTTTATGACCCACCCGGCTTGCTACATTCTGTTCTTTTGAGTAAAGCATCACATTTGAGCTGTGGATAGGGGCTTCAATCTGCAACACCAAATTTAAAACATCTGTTTGTGATGGACAACTAGCAAACAAGAACCATATACCTCAATAAAAATTCAAAAAGATATTCATTTGTGCTATCAATGTATTTCCTAACATGATGAGAAAGTCAAAGTAATCAAGTACCCTTGAAATTCAAATACTTTGTTTCTTTCATTTACATGGTAGAATCTCATAGAGTATGAAAGTAACTAAATAAAATAAAACTGACAATTTCATGTTCCCAATAAAGGAATAAAAATAACCTTAAGAATCTGGCCAGGTTCATCCTCTCCTCTGCTCTTCACATGTTTTGTCTTTAAGTTTATCTCATTCACTACCACAGAGCTGTTATGCTTATAGATCTTGGTAATTTCTCCAATTTTACCCTTATCACGCCCCGATATTACTTTCACTGTATCTCCCACCTTAACGTGCATTTTGTGTAGGATTGGAAGGCTGTTTGGCTTACATTCCTTCCGCTCCCATCGTTTAAGCTGCCAGACAATTAAAAAGAGACCCCCATAATTACATAAAATGACAACTCAATCCTGTAAACAAAAACAAATTATTTATAAGCAACAACAACAACAACCAAGTCATTATCCCAAAATTTTGTAGTCAACTATGAATCCTTAATAGACTTATCAAGGTCAGTCACATGTATTCTTTTTTGTCATTTTATTCTATCCAAAGTCATGCCCTTCGCTACCAATAATGAACTGACCAAATTTTACACTGGCCATCAACCTACAGTAAACCTCCTCCTTTCTCCAATAAAGGGATTGACTGTGAAAAAAATATAAGGCACTACACACAGACAAAGAGAGTATTTATTAGGAACACAATATTTATGGTATGCCGATACCATGTAAAATTAAACCAAACTTTTATCTTGGTTTCACAAGAATAATAATTTTAATTTATGCATCTCCTTCCAATTCACCTTTAGGTTGCAATCAAATAAATTCCCCTAAATGACTGAGTCGCACATAATGGACATAGTAGAGTTCAAACAATTCTTTGTTCTACCCCCTTCAAAGATCAGCAATTTCATTTCTTTTCTTTTTCTCTTTTAGCCCTTTTTTTTTGGGGGGTGGAACACACATCATATTTTCTTTAAACAAAGGAAACAGTTTATCAACATGAAAATATAAGGATAGGACCTGTAATACTAACCCTCGCTACAATGAGACATGGCTTCTCTGACGGCTTGGCCTGCATGTAAAATCAACAGAAAAGATGTCATCAAGTAATCCCAATTTTGGTGGGTGCGGTCAAATTCTGACTCTAAGATGAATGAGAAAAAAGAAAGAAAAATCCTATGCAAATAGGAGGTCAATTAAGATGTACTCTAAATTATGATAGCATGGCAAGGAATATAGGATCTAGAATCACCAGAATCCATCATCTTTTCTTTTATTTTTTTCTTGGGGAGGAGGGGGGGGGGGGGGGGGGGGAGGGGGGGGGGGGGGTGTTGTTTGACCTTGAACGAGAAAGAAGAAAACTAAAGCATCTGTGTCATTTTTATAATGGATGAATTTTAGTTATAGGATTATTATACCCTAGCTTACGGGCAAGATTCAAGAAAAAGATGCCAAATAAGAAATTATTATGGAATTTTAGCTTATCAAATTGTCAGGTTGAATCAAAGTCTTCCAAAATTCTGACCATTACTCTCTTAATTTCCAGGAGGCATTTACACAAATGAGGATGAGATCTGAAAAATGATTAAAATCACTCAGCAATAAATAGATGACCTTTACTTCCAGTAAGCTAAGTTGCAAACCTAGAGGGGACAAGCCACAGTTATATATTGAAGAAAAACTTTTGTGGCAGGGTTAGAGTGTCCCTACTGAGCACAGACACAAAAATGTAGACACCATGATTTAGAAGGCAATTGTTTCTGCAAATTTGTGACTACACAACAAAACAGCAAAGGGCTAAGAGTTTTCAAATTCAATTTAGCATGATCTTCTATTCACTAAACAGATTAAAAAATGGTGCAGCCACATCAACAAAGTTATATTTATATACTAAACTAGGGTAATGACTTCCACTTTTTTAAGCCTGGGAAAATAGACTTGGAATCTACTACATATACTGATAATGGCACCTTGTCTATGAGGACCTAGCACCTTTGCATACCCTCTTCTTTTTATTTTGTATTTGATGCTAAAGCATATTCAAACCCCAAACCTCTTCGATGCATGTACCACCTACGGCCAAGGCTCAAGCATATCGGTATTCTTAGGAAGCAAAGACAGCACACAAAGATAAATGACCAATGCTCCAACTAAGAAACACAATCCCTACTGACTAAAACTACTTCAAAATTTCCTAAATGGTTTATAGATTAGACTACAAGTTTTTTTCCTCCATGTAAGGCCTATCTTTTTGTTATTAGATATGAACTATGAAATATAGTTACTAAACCCACCTGCAAACTATCAACAAGGAGCCCAAATACAATGAGAGAAAACCAAAAGAAAAACTTCTTCCAATTATAGACGAAGCCTTTGGGTACTAACCTCTTTTTGATTCCAGATAAACATGTTTGAATTTTTTCTAGGATTCAGTTATTGAGGGAAGTTAAAGCAATCATTTCAACATCTAAATTTTAATTCATGTACAAAATAAAGGGAATACTCCATTAATTTGTACAAAACCCATAGATATCTATAAATCCAAGTATATAACACACACAAAGTGACCAACATGTGGGTTTTTTGACTCAAACACCAAACAATGAACAGTTGCTCCAATTTGTGCTAGACCCACCTCAATGCAACCAACAAAGAACATAATAGATTAGCAATGCGTGTATCTCCAAACTGTGACTTCAACTACCATGACATAATTAGTTAAAAGCCACAAAGTACCGCAAACTTGAGTAGTACAAAAATCTCCAACTTGTGAAAAAAACATTAAACTATTACCAGTAAAGAATCAAAACATGAGAGGAAAAGACATAATGGCAACTTCAATTAACAACATACAATGAGCTAAGAGAAACACAGTACAAAAAAAAAAAAAAAACTGAGAAAAAGCTCCAAGTTGTGAAACACCCATTATAATATGACCAACAAAAAACTATAATTTGAGAAGAAAATCATGGTGGAACTTCATATAGCAATGCACAACGAGTTTAAAAGCTACAAAGCACAATAAAATTGAGAAAACAAAAAAGGTTTGGAGGATTTGTAGGATAAGGTACCGTGACTGGGTAGAGAGTAGGAGGAGAGAGGCGTTGGCCCAAGAAGGAATTGGAGGAGAGGGAAAGAGAGGTCATGGAGCTCTGAAGTGCAGCCATGGCTGCCATTTTTTGATGCTTCTGCTTTGTCTCTCTGTGACTTTCGCTGATGATGAGGATGTATGGATAATAACAGATAGCTTTTCCTTGCAGCTGGAAGAAGTGGAACAAGATTGTATACAAAACGACGACGAATCTGGATATAGATTGGGTTTTGTGGGTCTCCAAATTGGGCTGCTGAGATAACCCAACTCTTGCTCCCTTTCAAAACCATTTTGGAAATAGAAAATTTATAAATGGTTGAATGGAATTTAGAATTTTGAATTTTAGGCTTGGTATTTTTGAATTTTTTTAATATAAAAAAAAAAATCTATTAGAATTGATATTTTGAAATTTGATTAAGATATAGTAGTAGTATATAATGATTGTCTTCCTTATTTGTTTATTTTTGTTCCTTAAGAGAGTATATTTATGAATACTATAATTTGTCTCACCTACCCTTGAAAGTTACTTTTGTTTTTAAGTAAAATTTGTAGTGTTCTTTTGTATTAGAACCTCATTCATTCTCCATTCATGTGTCTGTTTGTTTCTCACAAGAGTAAAAATAAATATTAATTACCATTTACATACTCACCTTAATAAAATAGAGCAATGACCTTATAGGTTTTTTTTTTTTTTTTTTAACAAAGAGATTTGAATTTAATCCACAGATTTTGCAAAAAGAAATACTATTATTTTCTATGACTTGTGTTAAAATAAAAATGAAGAAAAAGATTAGCCCTTTTCATTTTGGATTAGCAATGCATGTTCCTCTCATCAACAGTTAATAGTCAAGAGTAAGGAAATGTTATTTTTACCTCTCACTTTTAGTATTCCATTTTTCTTTATTAACCAATTTAATTAAAAAAAATTATAATTCTTTTGTATTATGAAAAATTCAGTCATCTAGTATTTTGGCCCCAAAATTAGAGAAAAAGATAAAAGATAAAAGATAAAAATTATGAGTAGTTTCTTATCTTAGGTTCTCTAATATTTTTGAGTAAATTAGGTTCTCTAAATAATATCAATCATATGGTTGTATTAAACAATATAACACAAATAATATATCTTCTTTTTAGCATAATTAAATTCAGTTGTATCACTTTTGGTCAATTTAACCACAAGATTGAATTCTAAGATACAATGCCTAAAAAATTGTAACTAAGGGCACATTTAATACACAATCATTATGATAAGTTAGAAATAAGAATAAGTGTTATAAAAGTTGTAATGGAATAAATATTCTGCATATGTGTGGTGATAACACAGCAATAGAATCCAAAATATGTATTTCACAATATGATATAACAAGATTTGATGATAAAAATTGAGTCATATTTCAATCAAATTTATTAAAGTGCTTACATAATTATTTTAATATTCTTTGTGGGTCTCGGGTTTTTATTAAAAAATAACTATAAAACCCAATCTATATTATTAGTTAGGCAACGTTTCAAACATATTTGATTTCTAACAATTTGAGTTCTTTGCACTCGATTTTGCCCAGTGAATTTGCATTTGAAAACCAAGTGTCTCATACTCGATTTGTTAGAAATGAAATTTGTTTCAAACCTTGTCTAACTAATAATATAGTCTGGGTTTTATAGTTATTTTTTAATAAAATCTTGGGTCTCGCTTAACATTCAATAATGTATAACTTAAATAATTGTATAATTGATATTAATTTCCTTTATTCAAAACTAGTGTGTAACCCCTGTAAGAGGCAAAAATTTGTCAAGCCAATTACAAAATGCCACATCAAAATTTTAGTGACAAATTCCAAATTAATATGTTATTAAATTAATTAAATCAAATGATGACATGTGTCATCCAAATTGACATCACATTGGTATATTAAAATTTGCCACGTGTCATTTGGCCCACAATACAAAGATAAATTTCATATTCAAAATTTATGGATAATTATCTTTATTAAAATAAATAAGTAAAATAAAGATAAATTTTCTATTGAAAATTGATGGATAATTATCTTTATTAAAATAAATAAATTAAATAGAGATAATTATTTATCTTTATTGATTATTATCTTTATAAAAACTAGTATGTAACTCCGTGCTACCGCACGAGATTGGTTAATTATAATGATGCTAATGGTAAATTTTTTTTTTTTTTTGGTTTATCACATGGATGATAGAATTAAATCAAACAATGAAAAATATATATTGCATTTTATTATTTAAGTAATGCTATTGGTTTTTTTTTTTTTTTTTTTTTTTTTTTTATTTTTGCTTTATCATACATAGGATAGCATTAGATAAAACAATGAATAAAAAAAAAAGAGAATATTGCATTTTATTATTTAAGTGATGCTATAGTGAAGAAAAAAGAGAATATTGCATTTTATTATATAAAATATATAAAGGGACATTAAAAAATAAAAACTGATCATTGACCTTGGAATTTTCTTTGAGGCGCCAATAAAGCGCTAATGTATGAGAGTGTGAAGCAAGGAATAGTGGGATTGAACATTGTGTTTGAACCCGACCTTACTCTGAGAAATCCGTAAAGAGGAGGAGAGGTAGTGTGTGGATCTAGTTGGTAGAGGTTGAGAGAGAAAGAGACATGAGATGACGATATGGAATTAGGAGGAGATAATGTTTTACTTTTATAGTCTTTCTCGTTGGACTCCTTGGTTCTAGTTGTGGAATTAGAAGAGTTCCAGACTCTATTGAGATCACTCATAAAAGTGTGCAGGTGAGATGTTCTTACTTAGGGCAATGAGTATTATCATTGTGGTTTTCTTGGCTTCCGTGTTAAATGTTAATGCATCATTTATTTAGGCACAAAAATTAGAAAATTTAGATAAGATACATGACACAAAATTGGAGTCCAATTTATAATCTATATAAAAGTGTGCAGGTAAGATGTTCTTGCTTAGGTTAATGAGCATTATCATTGTGGTTTTCTTGGCTTCCGTGTTAAATGTTAATGCATCATTTATTTGGGCACAAAAATTAGAAAATTTAGATAAGATACATGGCACAAAATTGGAGTCTAATTTATAATCTCCATAAAAGTGTACAGGTAAGATGTTCTTGCTTAGGTTAATGAGCATTATCATTGTAGTTTTCTTGACTTCCGTGTTAAATGTTAATGTATCATTTATTTGAGCACAAAAATTAGAAAATTTAGATAAGATACATGACACAAAATTAGAGTCAAATTTATAATCTAATTAGATTTTTTTTTGAGTTTTGGTTAGGATAAGTGGCGCAAAATTAAGAATCCAATTGAAATCTAATTGGATTTTCTCTCTGCTTCACCTATTATTATATATATAGATATGACCTTTATCAAAATAGATAAATAGAGATAATTATCTTTAAGAAAAATTTGGGCCAATCAGAGTCTACTGCATCTTTTCAAGTATATTAATTCAAAGTGGAGTTTATCCTCTAAAACCACTATAAATATAGGACATCCCTATTGTAGGGACTCAGTTTAGAAAGGTTCCCCAACAATACATTTTTAGAGAGTGGACCGAAGGTTTAGGCCCTAACAGACTAGCAACGGAATACAAATCACTCTTTTTTCCTTGAAGGGGAGTGAGCCCAGTTTACAACTGAGGGTAGCTCCTCGGCACTCGTCCAAGGAGGCCCCTCTCCCTGAAACTAACACTACCTCTAAGTTCTTCTATGTCATTCCCTTGAATGATCCCAAAAAGGGTCCCCCCTAATTGCTTCGCTTGCCTTTCTTATATCGTTCTTTTTCTCCTATCTTCTCTTTCCTTCTGTTGATCATCCATTGGCCTCCGCTCTGACCTTCCGTCCCATCAGAGGTCTTGTCCGTACTCAAGTGACTCACCATGATCGATGTTGCCCTGTCAAGGGGTTACATCCCCATTAATGTGGCTAGGGGGGTTAGGTGAGTGCATTCAATGTGGAGGTGACAGCTCACCTAAGGCTTGCTCCTTTGCCATGCTCCCGTCGCCGACGTGTGACACTTGGCCCTCTCCTCCTCGGATATTCAAGGAGTCCTTTGGTGGGGTGGTCCTCGTGTTCTTCTGAGGTCTCGGACGCCCGAGGACAGGGTCATCCTCGGATATGCTCCCCGGGGGTTGATCTTCGCGCTTTTATCCTCGGACTCATCATGCATCCTCGGCGTGGGCCATTTGGGCCTGGCTTGGAGTTGGCCGAGGCTACCCGATTTTCTGGCCCCACACCTATCATTTTCAAGACCAAATTTTCAAAAAGTCAAAGTTCTGGAGAAATTCTGCATCTAAAGCACTGAAGAATTTCAACCTAAAATCAAAAAATCTTCAAAGAACTTGAAGAACAATCGAAGGACTTGAAGCATTTGCAGAACAACAAATCTGTAACAAGCTCAAAGCTAGAGATTTGTTGTGAAGACCGTTCAATTCATCTTCCAACCAATGCCAAGAGGATTTCCTGTTTGAGTCAAGACCGCAAAGAAGATAGAATCAGAAGAGTGTTCTTTTGTGAAAGAATCAAAATAGAGATTGTACTCACTAATTGATTAATACAAAAATAAATTTGTGGCACCTTTTTCAATTTGTTTAATTTTTTGCAATTGAGAAATTTTGTGTTTACAACCCAATACATATGCACAGGTACAATTAAAAACAATAGCAATTTCATAATTCAAATTATACATTTTCTTAAGAAGATGTCCAAATTATACATGGTATTAGCTTACACCTTTTTTTAAATAATACATTTCTAAAATATGTAATGGTTTCTCATATATTATATATTATATTATATGTGTGTATATATATATATATAATTTTGAATTTAATTAAATTTATACTTTTTGGTTTTTGAACTCAATAATTCACTTGTTACAAAAATTTAAAAAAAAAAAAAATAGATGCACGCAAAATTGGACTCCAATTGAAATCCAATTAATTGGATTTGGACTCTTTGATTTTTACACTCAATAATTCACTTGGTATAAAAATTAAAAATTAGATGAAACACATGGCGCAAAATTGAGAATCAAATTGAAATTTAATTAGGTTTTCCCTAAACTTTGGCTTTTAATATATATATTATATATATGTGTGTGTGTGTGTGTAGATTATTATCTAATCAACTCACCTAGTAAAGTCTCGTGTCGACAAATAAGAGATTTAGAGTTTAATTTCTACTTGCACCAAAAAACAATTGGTCTCTTAACCTAATTAGTAAGAGTAATCATAGAACAAAAACTATAGGCATGAAATACCATCATATTTATAAATTAAAAAAAAAATGCTATCTTAATATCTCCCTAAATTTTAAAATCTAATAAATAACAAATTTGCACGCTTGAAAAGCATGATTATATATTAAACAAGTTTGATTTAAAAAAAAAATACATGTTTCATTAAAAAAAAAAAGGTAGTACATATATTAAATTTAAATTAATACATAAAGAAAATGAGTTTGCAATTTTTTAAAATTTTTTTTATTAAATTTAACACTATAATATAAAATGATTATGGTATTAAATTATTGCAATTAATATTTAGAAATGTTACTTTTTATTAACAAAAGATGATCTTACAATATTATAGAGGAGCAATTTTTTTTTTTTTTTGGAGAGAGTTTCAATTTTTTTTTTTTTTTAAATTCCTTTTTTGAGAGAGTTTCAATATTTAAAAAAAAAAAAAAAATTCCTTGTCTAAAGTCCTTATAATGTTTACACCTAAAAAAGAAGTCCTTATAATGAAAACACATCCAAATGAGTATTAGCTTATTAAAAAGGTTTGTTGTTTTAAAGAGGTTATCAGTTATTACACTGAAACCTTAGGAGGGGGTAATACTAGAGACAATCATGATAATGATTGGGTTGACAGAAAGCCAATACCACTCCAAAATAAAATAGGGGTAAGGAGCTATTTTCCTTCATTTTCATTTCTTAAGTATGAATTTACAAACATAAAGATGTGTTGTGTCATATTAGCGAACATAGAGAGAGATGAGAGAGAGAGAGAGGGGGGGGGGGGGGAGGTGGGGTAGCAAAAGCTAGGAAGCACAGACAGACATGAGTACCTATAACATGACACAGACAATTTTTGAAAAAATAACATGACACAGCAAGGTACAATACTGGTAAGACACCAGTATGGCACCCCAAATGAAGTGTCCTTGCTTCCTAAGGAAAAGACAACTATCAACTATGTTGCATAAAATTCATGAGACACTGATCTGAATCCTAAGTCACTCGAGAGTAAATCAGAACTACAACAGATCTGCTAGCCTTTGAACTCCTTTTAGACTGGATATACAGCAAAAAGCAAAACCAAGAAACCAAGGAACAAAACAAATTAACAAATGGAAAAACCATCATCTATAGTTCATAGGTGTCAACTGCGCTATCCATAGATTCCTCTCTTCGGTGTTCAGAGATTGGAGACCTGGTTTCTAGTTGGTCAACATCAATGGAGACTTCATCTGCTGTGGCAGATAAGGAATTTTTGTGATGTTTCCTATTGTGTCTCAACTTAACGATCCTCGAAAGCACTTGCACAACATCCCTCATGGAAGGTCGTTTTCTTGGGGCTCGATTGATGCATTTGTATGCAAGAGTTGCCACTTCGTTGAGTTCTTGCACATCAAATTTCCCTTCCAGGTGGGAATCCACAATTTCCTCCCATCCAACTTTTCCCTCAATATTCATTGCTGCCTATTCATCAAACAAGAAAATGCATTAAAATAGCAAGCATATATGACTGCGACCAGGTCAGCACTTCTGCAACACAAGCCAACAATAAGCCTTTTTCTTTGAGTAACTAAAATTTTCCCTTTGGGATTGGATAAAACAATTGTGACCTTTGGCCTTAACTGCAAAGCTTGTCTTCAGCCATTCTTTAACATTCGGTGCATTTTCACTTATTCTAGTATTTTATTATATAATAAAAACAATGGAGGAATCATAAATATCATTCAAAACTTCAAGGTAATGACCCTTGCACTTCCAGTATCACACTTTTTTTTCTAAGTAAAATAACTATATTAAACATAGGAGGAAGCTCAAATACGGATTGTATTAAAACTACTCAAAAAGAATTACAATCTACTTCCAGTACTACATTCCTATATTGCTTTATTTGCATTAGTACCCACACACACACACACACGTAGAGAGAGAGAGAGAGAAAGAGCTTACGAGCTCAACATATTCCATGAGACCCTGTTGAGGATTTCTGCCAGCAATAAGTTCAAAGAGCAACACTCCAAAACTGTAAACATCACTTTTCTTAGTGAAAGCCTTTGTGGATATATACTCGGGATCAAGATACCCAAAAGTACCCCGTATATTAACTGCGTGTTTGTCCACCATCTCTTCTCTTGAAAGCCCAAAATCAGCAACCTGCTTGATCCAGCACAAAAAGCTACAACAATGTAAGAGGTGGGCTAACCAATTATTAGTAATAGACTTTTATCTTCGGAAAAGTTTTATTTCAAACGATCCAAAACTCAGGAATGTCTATCAAGGGCTTAAATATAAAGGTCCTCTTCAAATAGCAAAATAATTACACTCTTTTGAGGTAAAGATAATCAACAATCATGAAAAGAGACATACCCTGGCTCTCATGGACTGATCCAACAGAATATTGGAAGATTTAATATCACGGTGTATTACAGGAGGAACTGCCTGAAGTGATAATATAGGTAATAACAAATAAGCACCTTAAATAAATCATATACATGTACAGGTGTTCACACAAAAGACAGATATCCATCATTTAATAGACATAAGATGTATAATTACCCCATCATGAAGATACTCCAAACCCCTTGCAATATCTAAAGATATATGAACTCTTAAATCCCAGTTCAATGCTTCATGTTTTTCACCTGCGTTAAGAAGAAAATTATGATGTTTATTACTTAATATATGAATAAAAAAATAAAATGCACAGAGTTATTCTAGCACAAGGTTAGTTCAATGCACCAATACATTATGAAAGAATGACTCAAGTCGCTGGAACGAATAAAAAAAAAAAAAGGTCAACGAAGATTGATAAAAAGAAAAGATCTACAAACAAATTCATTCATTTAAAGGCAGGAGACCAAACAAATATTTTCTTTAATAAAAAATTATATGCATATGAAAGATATTATATCAAATCTAAGATATATGAACTCTTAAATCCCAGTTCAATGCTTCATGTTTTCACCTGCGTTAAGAAGAAAATTATGATGTTTATTACTTAATATATGAATAAAAAATAAAATGCACAGAGTTATTCTAGCACAAGGTTAGTTCAATGCACCAATACATTATGAAAGAATGACTCAAGTCGCTGGAACGAATAAAAAAAAAAAAATCAACGAGACTCAAAAAATTTCAGTCATGCCAGAGACATACAAATCATGCATTGTAGAAACTCATATAGTTTGAGTTATATCTTAAGATGATAGGCATTACTGTACAAAAGAAGCCAAGCTGCCTTTATCTATAGATCGTATAAAAGCATATGCTGGCCTTTTTCTGCACAATTAACCAAATTCACAAGATTCCGGTGATGCAACCTTCCCAATACACAGAAGAGATCATGAAGGGGGGTTAAAACTGATGAAACTGTTTTAAGAACAGAAAAATATTACATAAAGAAATCAGTTACATGTCAATGAATGGCAACCAAGACACATTCAAACTGGTGGTTGTTTACACAAAGGCAAAAGGAGTAGTTTTTTCTTGAAGGATGGTTTAAAGCTCTCATACATGTTTATAAGCAGCTAATTTCTAGGAGGATTTTGTTTATTAGTTTTCCCACCAAATTTATTTTGTAGACAAATATATGCTATTGGGTACATGAAATATAAAAAATATCATCCATTAATCATCACTACCTCTGTCTGGAACTCTTTCTCCCCTTGTTTAGAATCAGTTGCAAGCACTTTAACAGCAACTGTCTCACCACTTGACATCTGAGCTCTGTAAACAGGACCAAATGCACCTTGTCCTATTAAAGTTGTGAAATTACGGGTTGCTTTCTGCAGATCCCTGCATGAAAACCATTAAGCCAAAATTAATTAAAAAGGGGGTAAAAGGAAAGCTCAAAGAAACCTAGGTGTATAATCGTTGGAATGATGTAAAATGAAAACCTAGCCACCAAAACACAAAAGGAGCACATCTCAAAATGACAAATCTAATAATCGTTGGAATGGTGTAACATGGGTTATACTCATGAAAAATTCCAACCAATTCTCTCGATTGTTGACAGATTATCATATTTTTTTTTTTTTAAAGATTCTAATACTGGAAAGACATGATAGGTCTCCACTGAGCATAGTCAACATTTTCACAAATTGTATAAAATTGCACCTTTTCAAGGGCACCCAAAAAAGAAAAAAATTTAAAAGATAATATGAGGCCAAAATGCCACTTCTATATATACAATTGATCATTGTTAAAAATCTTCAGACATATATAGACATGATAATGATATGAAACTATTTCATCCAAAACCATGGTGTATAGGTGCAGAAAGTGCAAAGGAAAGCATACTTATAAGGATACTCAAGTATTCCAGATGCTGAGACCACATTGCTCCTCCTGAATCCCTCAAGCCATAAGGACCTGCCATTACGTCCAGACTTCACAGGAGATTCCGGACCAATGGTTGAGTCAGATAATATAGTACAAGAATCAGCACCATTTGTACGGATAGGGATAGCTGCTGCTCTCCTCGAACTGCTATTCCCTATCTGCGAGCGCTTCCTATGGTACCTAATACAAAACAGTGCAAAAATAGCCAAAACCACTCCAATCACCACGCCTATGGAAATCCCAATAATCAACCCCGATGACTCCCCTTTCATCTCCTCTTCTGTTCTTCAATACTCCCTATTCAATTGTCCAATCCTTCGACCAACCTGCATATTGGCCCAACAATGTTTCAACAAAACAAAGTCGAAAAAGAAAACTAAACCACTAGAAATCCTATCCTACTACTCAATCCATGAAGCTAAAAACTAAGAAGTCAACTTATAGATCAATTGTTCAATATTCATAGCCACCCAAGAAGTCAAATAGAGATTTCAACAACAAACTCACAGAAATATGCCAAAAGAACATTCTATTAAAACAACCCAGAAAAAGTCTTAATGCACAATTCAACACAAGCGCACAATGACAACAACGTAGAAGACCCAATTGAGATTTCAGATTAGATTATAATACAACTATCTTTCCAATTAGTTTCAATTTGACTTTGTTACCATATAAACTTTTAAATAAAAAAAGGGTATTAATCAATTAGCAATATTAGACTTGTACGACATAAACTACCTCATTTCTGCTCTGAATTTATTAAATTTGGTTAGAACGAGAAACCCCATCTGGCACCAATAGATATTTGACTAAACTATCTATATGATGCTCAATCTTTCTAAGTAAAAATTTAAATATAGAGCAGAGGATCAAGATCACTACATAGAAAAATGGTTAAACAATTAAATATACAATTANCCAAAAAATTCAGTCATGCCAGAGACATACAAATCATGCATTTGTAGAAACTCAATATAGTTGAGTTATATCATTAAGATGATAGGCGCTTACTGTACAAATGAGAAGCCAAGCTGCCTTTATTCATATAGACGTATAAAAGCATATGCTGGCCTTTTTCTGCACAATATCCAACCAAATTCACAAGATTCCGGTGATGCAACCTTCCCAATAACATAACCTGAGAATGATTAGAAGGGGGGTTAAAACTGATGAAACTGTTTTAAGAACAGAAAAATATTACATAAAGAAATCAGTTACATGTCAATGAATGGCAACCAAGACACATTCAAACTGGTGGTTGTTTACACAAAGGCAAAAGGAGTAGTTTTTTCTTGAAGGATGGTTTAAAGCTCTCATACATGTTTATAAGCAGCTAATTTCTAGGAGGATTTTGTTATTAGTTTTCCCACCAAATTTATTTTGTAGACAAATATATGCTTTGGGTACATGAAATATAAAAAAACATCATCCATTAATCATCACTACCTCTGTCTGGAACTCTTTCTCCCCTTGTTTAGAATCAGTTGCAAGCACTTTAACAGCAACTGTCTCACCACTTGACATCTGAGCTCTGTAAACAGGACCAAATGCACCTTGTCCTATTAAAGTTGTGAAATTACGGGTTGCTTTCTGCAGATCCCTGCATGAAAACCATTAAGCCAAAATTAATTAAAAAGGGGTAAAAGGAAAGCTCAAAGAAACCTAGGTGTATAATGTTGGAATGTGTAAAATGAAAACCTAGCCACCAAAACACAAAAGGAGCACATCTCAAAATGACAAATCTAATAATCGTTGGAATGGTGTAACATGGGTTATACTCATGAAAAATTCCAACCAATTCTCTCGATTGTTGACAGATTATCATATTTTTTTTTTTTTAAAGATTCTAATACTGGAAAGACATGATAGGTCTCACTGAGCATAGTCAACATTTTCACAAATTGTATAAAATTGCACCTTTTCAAGGGCACCCAAAAAAGAAAAAAATTTAAAAGATAATATGAGGCCAAAATGCCACTTCTATATATACAATTGATCATTGTTAAAAATCTTCAGACATATATAGACATGATAATGATATGAAACTATTTCATCCAAAACCATGGTGTATAGGTGCAGAAAGTGCAAAGGAAAGCATACTTATAAGGATACTCAAGTATTCCAGATGCTGAGACCACATTGCTCCTCCTGAATCCCTCAAGCCATAAGGACCTGCCATTACGTCCAGACTTCACAGGAGATTCCGGACCAATGGTTGAGTCAGATAATATAGTACAAGAATCAGCACCATTTGTACGGATAGGGATAGCTGCTGCTCTCCTCGAACTGCTATTCCCTATCTGCGAGCGCTTCGCCTAACATGGTTAAACAATTAAATATACAATTACTTCGTAAAAATAGACAAGCATTTGATCAAGCTCATGAACACTTTCTTTTTTTTCCTCAGCAACCAAACAGAGCTCAAGAAAAACCAAACAATCAATGAATCAAGAAAAAAAAAAGTTTTTTGATTTGACCCCAGAAACCAAAAACCAAAAACCAAAAGCAAAGAGAAATTGCAAAAGAAAACAAAAAGGAAATAAAAACATGTTTGGAAAAACAGTGTAAAACAGTAACTGCATTGACAGAAGGGACAGTGATTATTTCCACGTTACCTCTTGAATCGACATCGGTTGAGGCAGTTACTACATGTTTTCTGAAAGTGATTTTTCAGTGACTTTTGTTGTTTTAAGAGAAAGAAAGGAATATGTGTTTGTTTGAATAGAGAAGAGAAGAGAAGAAAAGAGAGAACCAGATACGAACTTCTTTATTTATTTATTATTTTTTGTATGTTTGGAAGCAAGAACAAAATGGAAACACTACTGCTAATGCAAGTACTTTGAGAAAAACAAAAAAAGGCAAGTTGTTGTGAGAAATTGATTTTAATAAAGGAAAAGTGTTTCCAAGAAATGAATGAAAAAGCAGAGTGTGAAGTGGGTTTTTACTTCCCTGCGTTTCAAAATTCCGTGAGTCGCCGTTGGCTGTAATGAAAAATAAAACGCGCCTCGAGGTGGGTTTCTTTTGGTGTTCCCAAAATGACCTCGATTTATGAAATATGACCAAAATGCCCCGATGAAATGGGGGGATTTTGGGGATTTTTTCAATTTCTTTTGTGTCTATTAGACTATTAGTCTACTTTTACTACGAGTATAAATTCTATTTTTGACTCATTTTTATAATTTTGTGATGTTAATTTTTTTTAAAAAAATGTTAGGTTAATAGATTTTTTTAAGACAGTAGTTAATAAACCATATTAGAAAAATTTTAACACCATTTTTAAAGAAAAATATAAAAAAAGTTAGAAAAATTAAATGCTTTATCATTTTTCTAGCTAGCTTAATTGTTATGGTTCAATTCTCATCTATACTAAAAACGAATTTTGTGTTTTGATCTGAAGATAAAAAGAGTAATCATCAGAATAGGTTGAAACTCTATAAATAATAAAATAAAATAAAAACAATGCTCATAGAGCATTTTAGCTTTTTTTTTTAAAATAGTCCATTAACAAATGTTCTAATAGCATTCATTAACTAGACTTATTAATAATTACATACTCATTTTTAAATATGAATATTAAAAATAGTAATAATTTATGTAAAAATAATTAACAATCCATTACAATATCCATATAGAATTATTGTAAAAATTGGTATAGAATTAATTATGGTCCCAAAATAACGAGGGCGAGCGTAATTTTTGCTTTTTGGATTGGGACAGGGGGCACTTTTAGCTGGGTAACTATGAAAGTGGTTGGGTTATTCATTGATGCACTGTACACTATGCACTACGTGGTTCAGAAACTACGAAAATGTATATGGTGATTGCCCCATCAAAAAATAAAAAAAGAAAAAAAGAAAAAGAAAAAGTATATGGTGATTGGATGAGGTACCATCATGTTATTAGTATTTACTATTTACCAACCTTTTCCTAGGAGTAGGAATAGCACATGGGGAAATAATAATTATTTGTGTACTTTCATTATGTTAGGTCTTTTAGGGTTTTTTTTTTTTTTTTTTCCTAAAATTAATTAAGTTGAAATTTGAGACCTCTATATATTCCCCAACAAGTGATTAAACAAAATTGAGACCACAAAAATGAGAAACACACCGCTAAAGAGAAAATAGACTACATCTTTCTATTTTTCTTTTTGAAAATGACTTGTCATAAGTCCATTAGAAATATGTTTTACTTATAGTCCGTTTCAATTGAGGGAGAGGAATGGAAGTAGAGTAGAATTAGCTCAAAATTAATCTATTTTCAATTAACTCTACTCCACTCTTCCCACTTACCCTCCATTCCTTCTCAATCCAAATAGGCCCTTAATTTCCTTTGTAATATGGGGTTTTGATGGTTTTTGTCATATACTTTTAGGGATTAGGACTATTGAAAAATCATTAGCATACACCTTTGATGTGATGATCACTCCACAAGTATGTGTTTGTGGGGTGTAGGGGGTAAGAGTTGGGGTTCAAGTCTCTAAGAAAGAGTTTCACACACGTACACACTTAGATTAGCCCAGAATAAAATTTATATCTTATATAATAAAAAAAAAAGGACTATTGAAGAATCTTTTTCATTATGTTATGTTTGAAAATAAAACGACTTGTAGTTTATTAATGTCTACTTGTTCTTATAATTATTTCATTTCTTGTAATTACACTTTATAAAATTTAATTACTTTATTTATTTATTCTATTTATAATTAAATAAAAATAGAATTTCAATAATATTTAATCTCACAAAGTAACTTGTCCTAAGTCCCATTGGGATTCTGTTTTACTTAATTTCCTCTGTAATATTGGGTTTTGACAGTATTTGTCATACACTTTTGGGAACTAGGACTATTGAAGAATCTTTTTCAGCATGCTATGTTTGCAAATAAAATGATTATAGTTTATTAATGTCTATTTCTTCTTATATTTATTTCCTTTCTTGTAATTACTATTTACAAAATTTAATTATTTTATTTCTTTATCAAATTTATTTATTCTATATATAATAAATTAAAAATAGAATTTCAATAATATTTAATCTCACAAAGTAATATGAAATTATGATAAATTAGGTAACAGCCAACCAATTATGTAGAACAAAAAAGGGTATATTGTCTGAATGTGCCGTACAATCCTAAGTGACTATCATTAGGTATTTGCAAGGAACTTTCCAAGGCATGAAAACTAGGTCTAAAATACAAGAAAAGTTGAGATGATCATGAAGAGGTCGTATTCTAGCTCATAAGTCATAACATTAAAAGGTGATTCCCAAAACTAAACCTTATTCTACGAATAATAATAAGTCATTGAGATGATGACTTCTTCGAGGTGTACAATGACACCCTTTTTTGAGAGTTACCTCACTCCTACTGCTGTAACATTCTTGATGTTAGGATCGTAGTTTCTTAAGCTGCATAGAATATTTTGACCTATAGTTCCTAACGTAAGTTTCACTCATATATATATATATATATATTTTGATGGGTGATAAAAGTCTTTTAATATGAGAGCTTAATTAGTAGGAATAGCAATTATTTGGACAATCATGAATCTTGTACATGCTCATGAATGTATGGAATTGGAGTAAGCTTATATTATATTATGCTGTGCTCACCACAATAGCGACAGAAGAAATTGTTCAGATGACAAATGCAGTGGTTGTTGATGTTGGCGGTTAATAGGTACGAAAAAAATTTGAGAGTGGTAGTGAGCAATTGTCAAAATGGTAAACACATCTAATCTGACTTTTCTTCTTACTTTTTTCGTAAGAAACACACCTAATCGGATAGATTGAAAGAAAAAGGTGATAAACAATAACATAACAGCAGAGTTTAAGTGATGGCAAGTGAACCCCACATCTGAAATTGATTTAAATGACTAGAATCCTGTCGTTACAATCAAGATTAACATCTTGAAAAATCAATGATGATAAATTATTTTCTTAAACTATATGTGGCCCATCACTCTGCAATACCCACCTGATCGATGTATATATCTATACCAAAAGACACAACAAAATTCCAATCTGTCTCGCCTAATAACGTGACCTATTATATATTTTTAATCTTTTTGGGTCAAATAAAAATAGGAAGTATATATAAAAAACTTAGAGAATCTAGCACAATACATGTTCAGCCAGATGTAAGATTATATACCATTGGTGTGTTCAATTTTTTTTTTTTTTTTGGTTTTATTAACTAGTCATTCTCGGAGTCCCAACTGGGCTATCCGGCTATGGAAGGTACAGTGTCGCATTCTAATTAGACATGAGTATATTTGTGAATATGTAAGATTGTTTAGCACTTTGGCTAAGCTTTGCTCATTAGGGAATACGACATTGCTGAACTTAGGATAGGAGGTCATTGACAATTTCATCGAAATGAAATACAAGGATATAATTCAATATACAATGGCCCAAGTGGTACGTTAAGCATGAGAGGCAGAACTGCGAGTCAAAAAGAATAAAGATTGATTATGAAACACCCACCTAATCTTAAATCTACCACAGTGGCATGACATGGTGGACGTCACGACGTATTGACTAATTCACGCAAAATAATAAATGAATCTCTCTCTATATGGAGTATATCCTTATGCCAAAAAAGGAGGCTAATTAAAGCACTCATATATATTATATGATCCTAAAAAAAAAAAAGACAAAAAGAAAAAGTCAAGCCCAATATGGGGGTTGATTTTGTAATCTTGTCTTGAAAAATGACAGAATATTTTGACGGGGATACCAAAGAATGGCTCAAGAAAAGCACAACCAAAATGCACAAAGTTAAGAAATGCTATCGCTTTTGATTAAAAAAAAAAGTGCACAAAGTTAAGATCCTACCAAATAAAAAAGAAAAATAAAATACTTTAAAGTTAACAATTTGGTTATGAAAATACAAAACCAAACGACATAAGGTACAAAGTTAGAAGTCTGAATAAAAGTAATTGGAGTAATTCAATGTTTGGTGATAATTGTCTTTGAAATGAGCAAAATATTGGGATCTCCCTTAACTTTACCAACTCAATGCACGATAAAGTAAGGTAGTGTACTATTAATTATTGCTAAAACGGTCAAGTGAGCCCATACAATGAAACAAAAGCCTTAAAAAGAGGCTTTAGGTACGTTGAAAACGGAAACGTTTGTGCCCAGCCTCCAACTGGAAAGTTTCTCCCACAGGAAAATTTTTCTAGACTCAGATTCATATGCTTGATTTTCTAGGCATGGATGAACTTTCTTTTTGCATCTGTACCTCAAAATTCTAAACTTCTCAGCTATATTTGACCATGAGATAGCAATTCTCCAATTTTCAGTTTGAATCTAGTTAAAAAAAGTTTTTATGGGAAAAGAAAAAAAAAAAATTAATGTTTTGACATTGTTTTTCATATCTCATAAAAGTGATGTCAAAACTTTCCTAAAATTAATTGTTAACAAATGCCCTAAGGGCACTCGTTAGCATAATCCTTAATGGTATTATTGAAAGGGTCTAATTAATGGGTATTTTTATGATATTTATTAATAGACCATTTCAAAAAAACAAAAATACTCGCTTCAATAAGAATGTCTCACTTCTTGTCATGCTTGGACTATATCCATAACTGAAGTTGGCTGTGATGATTATGCGAAATCCTAATCAGAATTAAGGTATACTAGCTAGGTGGGAATATGAACAAGAACAAGGGCACTTCTCCAAAATTTAGGTTAATTTTTGTAATATTGACAAAACCAATGTGGTTAGATGTTAGTACAATTTATATGTACAATTTTTAAATGAGTGAGTTACTGAGTTTAGTATCAAAGAGAGTCAATGGAGAATATTTGAGCCATTTATTTCTATTTCATGAGACCTTTTAATTGCCTTACTTCTTTGTATTTACCATATTTGATTTGATGTAATTTTATTGAGAAGATATGTATATACATCTAATTGGTCTTGAATGGTGAGAAGTCGAATTGAATTTGAATTAGAGTTCATTGGCAATTGAAAATTTTTATGACCACACTTGAAATGGCTTTTTCAACTTTGAGTATAGGAGGGAAGGCTCCACTTGAATATGTATCATGGAAAATTATTAAGTACTCCTGAAGTATCATAAATGTGTACTCTTTCTTCTTATATGAATGGTGGGTCCCACCATGAATTTAATTAATGAGACCCACCATTCATGTGAGAGGAGAAAGTACGTATTTATGGTACTCCGAGAGTACATAATAATTTCTCATGTATTATTAGCATTTTTTTTTTCATGAATGCTTTACTGCAGCAAACTAGCAAAAACAGAATTTCCGCTTCTTGTTCTTTTTTGTTAATTAGGGGAAATAAACTAGAATTAAGGGTTTACAATGCGAGTGTAAATTGAACATCAAACATATCTGACAAACAAATTAAGGGGGGTCCTAAATTAATCGGGACCCGTATAAACAAAATCTTCACTGTGTATATCCTTCCCATTCCCAAGCCAATAAGGTATTTGCACACTTGTGCCATTCTTGAAATTGTGATCAACAGTGATTTGATGAAACATGAACAGGAGCTTCCATCAATCAAAGACAATGGCAGCAAGCAATTTCATCGAAATGAAATACAAGGATATAATTCAATATACAATGGCCCAAGTGGTACGTTAAGCATGAGAGGCAGAACTGCGAGTCAAAAAGAATAAAGATTGATTATGAAACACCCACCTAATCTAAATCTAACACAGTGGCATGACATGGTGGACGTCACGACGTATTGACTAATTCACGCAAAATAATAAATGAATCTCTCTCTATATGGAGTATATCCTTATGCCAAGAAAGGAGGCTAATTAAAGCACTCATACATATTATATGATCCTAAAAAAAAGACAAAAAGAAAAAGTCAAGCCCAATATGGGGGTTGATTTTGTAATCTTGTCTTGAAAAATGACAGAATATTTTGACGGGGATACCAAAGAATGGCTCAAGAAAAGCCCAACCAAAATGCACAAAGTTAAGAAATGCTATCGATTTTGATTAAAAAAAAAGTGCACAAAGTTAAGATCCTACCAAATAAAAAAGAAAAATAAAATACTTTAAAGTTAACAATTTGGTTACTGAAAATACAAAACCAAACGACATAAGGTACAAAGTTAGAAGTCTGGAAAAAAGTAATTGGAGTAATTCAATGTTTGGTGATAATTGTCTTTGAAATGAGCAAAATATTGGGATCTCCCTTAACTTTACCAACTCAATGCACGATAAAGTAAGGGAGTGTACTATTAATTATTGCTAAAACGGTCAAGTGAGCCCAAACAATGAAACAAAAGCATTAAAAAGAGGCTTTAGGTACGTTGAAAACGGTAACGTTTGTGCCCAGCCTCCAACTGGAAAGTTTCTCCCATAGGAAAATTTTTCTAGACTCAGATTCATATGCTTGATTTTCTAGGCATGGATGAACTTTCTTTTTGCATCTGTACCTCAAAATTCTAAACTTCTCAGCTATATTTGACCATGAGATAGCAATTCTCCAATTTTCAGTTTGAATCTAGTTAAAAAAAGTTTTTATGAGAAAAAAAAAATGTTTTGACAGTTTTTTTCATATCTTATAAAAGTGATATCAAAATTTTCTTAAAATTGATTGTTAATAAGTGCCCTAAGGGCACTCGTTAGCATAATCCTTAATGGTATTATTGAAAGGGTCTAATTAATGGGTATTTATATGATATTTATTAATAGACCATTTCAAGAAAACAAAAATACTTGCTTCAATAAGAATATCTCACTTCTTGTCATGCTTGGACTATATCCATAACTGAAGTTGGCTGTGATGATTATGCGAAATCCTAATCAGAATTAAGGTATACTAGCTAGGTGGGAATATGAACAAGAACAAGGGCACTTCTCAAAAATTTAGGTTAATTTTTGTAATATTGACAAAACCAATGTGGTTAGATGTTAGTACAATTTATATGTACAAGTTTTAAATGAGTGAGTTACTGAGTTTAGTATCAAAGAGAGTCAATGGAGAATATTTGAGCCATTTATTTCTATTTCATGAGACCTTTTAATCGCGTTACTTCTTTGTATTTGCCATATTTAATTTGATGTAATTTTATTGAGAAGATATGTATATACATCTAGTTGGTCTTGAATGGGGAGAAGTTGAATTGAATTTGAATTAGAGTTCATTGGCAATTGAAAATTTTTATGACCACACTTGAAAAGGCTTTTTCAACTTTGAGCATAGGAGGGATCCACTTAAATATGTATCATTAGCTTTTTTCTTTTTTTCTTTTTTTTTTTCATGAATGCTTTACTGCAGCAAACTAGCAAAAACAGAATTTCCGCTTCTTGTTCTTTTTTGTTAATTAGGGGAAATAAACTAGAATTAAGGGTTTACAATGCGAGTGTAAATTGAACATCAAACATATCTGACAAACAAATTAAGGGGGGTCCTAAATTAATCGGGACCCGTATAAACAAAATCTTCACTGTGTATATCCTTCCCATTCCCAAGCCAATAAGGTATTTGCACACTTGTGCCATTCTTGAAATTGTGATCAACAGTGATTTGATGAAACATGAACAGGAGCTTCCATCAATCAAAGACAATGGCAGCAAGCGATTCACTTGTAAAAGGTAGGAGATTGTTCTCAATAAGGTTGACAATAGTTCAAGTGCATGTGGACCTTACAAATGCCAAAGTTGAGAGCTAACTTGCGGTTCAATGCGACATTAATAATAGGCTACAATAGTTCATGACCCTTCCAATTTCATTTTTTTCTCAGTATTGTATAGTGCAAAAAAGGCATGGAGTGGATCACCAATAAGAAACCACTCCCCAACAGTAGATCATGCACTAGGTTCCATTTTTGCCCAATTGATTGTGGTCACGTTGAGCTTGGAGGCAAAGATACAATTAATAGTCGCATGAGGTTGAAGCAAGCAAGCCTGCCCTCTTTGCCCGGGGACCATGAGGCATGTGGTATGCACATGTAGGAGCATGTGCATTTGTTCTTTCCACATTCATTCCATCTTCTGGGATGATTGGATGGGTCCAAGCCTAGTGAGCTCGAGGCCCCATTTCTTGGAAAGAAATAAGAGTTAGTCACTTGCATACATGTGATTTTAGCTTAGGGGAAGGTGCTAGTAATTTGGCCGAATTTGACCCATAACCATGACTCGTGGATCATTTATATGAATTATTTAATAAGTGATTTTGTAAAAGTAAACTGATTTTGATATCAATAGTCAAAATTAGCAATAGAATGATTTAAGATGAGCGATTGAGTGTTTTTAGGACCACTCATCTTGATAGTGAGTTTATTCCTATTTGTATTTAAATATTCTTATGAAATTGTGAAAACATATATAAACTCAGTTACAATGTTTGAGCCATCTCTCTCTAGGAACACCTTGGAGTTTGGTGCGTGGAATTCAAGAAGAGATTCTAGTAGCCTTTTCAAGGACAAAAAGGTACTCCAAGAATTGTAGAGATTGTGAGGAAGAATTTGTAAAGCAAGAAAAAAAAAATCCGAAAAGTGGATGATTCGTTTTACAAAAGCATGTAAATATATGCCCATCTAATAGATACTACCCAAGTTAATCTTATGATGTTATACTTTTGTAATACAAATGATTTTTAAATTATAATTACTTTAAATGAATGAATGACTAAAAATTAAATAGATGTGAAAAAACAGAGAAAGAAGTATAACTCCAAAAGTGAAACAAATGTTAGGGAATTGTTCCATTCATTAGTTTGAAACATAATAATTTGGCAAAAAAACTTTTTAGTTTTTAGTTTTTAGTTTTATGACTTTTGTCTTTGTTTTTTAAAAAAACAAAAAAAAAAAAAACAAAATTAACATTTTTGAAAATAAGCTAGTTTTTAACTTTTTGTCACATATTTAGCATAAAAGTTACCAAAAATTATATCTTTTGTATCACACTATAGAATTAATCTAAGTATTTTAACATCATAGATTTATAAAATTAAGGTCATCTATGAAAGTTCATTGTGACACCTTATATTTGAATAAAATTAAGAAATTTATAATGGAAAATGTTAAAATTATTACTAACTTTATTACCGAGGGGAGGGGTGGCCGGTGGGTATATTTATGTAGTATTTCTAATCAGTTCCAAAAAAGGAAAAAAGTTTAACAGGGCTGGCTTGTGGCCCAATACGCTTCATACAGCCAGGTGTCATGGATTAATCTGGGCCTAGACTAGAAATTAATAAGGGTCTTCCTTCAACCAAAAAAAAAAAAGATTTGTTAGAAGGTCTGGCAGTGGCATGGATCTGTGACTGGCCCAAATCAATTTATTGGGGCCTAAAATACCTCTGTGGCCTTTCATTTTAGTATTGACAAGAGTGGGCTAGTCCGGATTTCTATGGCGTAATAACTCAAGCTGGCCCAAAATAGACAACATAAAATTAAAACCCCTCTGCAAATGCATTCAATGGAGATGCTACTATGTAGCATGAGAAAATTCACTTGTGCCAAAAAAAGAAGACAATTTTTGTTTATGAAACCCGCCCTATTTTTGTTAATGAACCGTACATTAAGGACAATTTTGAAATAAACACTCATAGAAAAGTGCTTTTGTAACTAGATATGTGATTCTGTAATTTGTTTTCTTTTTAAAAAAATTCCTCTTTGCTCAAAAAAAAAATCACTTGCGCCAAAAAGGTCTTCACCTTGATTTTTGAAAAGAAAATACTAACTTACTGACTTTTTTTTTTTTTTTAATTGAATATGATTTGAAAATTAGGTAGAGTAACGAAAAATAATAATAAATAAAATTTGGTAGAGAAGTTTCCACCCAAAGTCTATGGCACTGGTCGCATTATTATTATTATCTAACTAAGAATATTAGTGGGCCATGCCGACGATAATTCTTGACAATTGGATCCAATGGTTCATATAGCACAAAAATTCCATTAGAAAAAAAAAAAGACAATTAACCATTGAATTATAAGTCGAGTACTTGACCAGTTGAACTAGTATCAATTCTTTTAGTTTTTAGTTTACCCCAAAAAAGAAAAAGAAGAAGAAAAATCTCTTAGTTTTAAGACTCTAATAGTTATAAAGACTGATCAAAAGGATGATTGAATACAAGTATATAACTAACATGGATGTCAAAATCAAATTCAAAAGAAGTATGACAAAGATTAATTTTTTTGAATTTTTGGACTTCTCTACATGCAAGTCTTTGAAAACCCCATTAATTGATGAGTAATTCATAATTGGATTTTATTTATTTATTTATATTTTTTGATGGGAACATAATTGGTTTATTTAGGATATTCTTGCATGCTTGGAAACTACAACAGTGTGTCCAAAATGGAGTATTAATTTTAAGACTAAAATACAAAACATACAAATTTTACCACTTTTCACTTCAGTTCTCTAAGTTTGCATTCTATTATTTTAGTCGTTTAAATTTCAATTTTTTTCAATTCAACTTTCGAAATTTGCATTCTGAGTTTTGCATTAATTAATGGGTAATTCATAATTGGTTTTATTAATTTATTAATTATTTTTTGATGGGAACATATTAATTATTTTAGTCGTCTACAATAATTTATTAATTATTTTTCACTTCAGTTCTCTAAGTTTGCATTCTGTTATTTTAGTCGTCTAAATTTTAATTTTTTTCAATTCAACTTTTGAAATTTGCATTCTAAGTTTTGCATTAATTAATGGGTAATTCATAATTGGTTTTATTAATTTATTAATTATTTTTTGATGGGAACATATTAATTATTTTAGTCGTCTAAAAATAATTTATTAATTATTTTTCACTTTAGTTCTCTAAGTTGGCATTCTGTTATTTTAGTCGTCTAAATTTCAATTTTTTTCAATTCAACTTTCGAAATTTGCATTCTGAGTTTTGCATTAATTAATGGGTAATTCAAATTGGTTTTATTAATTTATTAATTATTTTTTGATGGGAACATAATTGGTTTGTTTATGATATTCTGGCATGCTTGGAAACTGCGACAGTGTGTCCAAAATGGAGTGTATTTATTTTTAATATAAGTTACAATTAATACATCATATGTGCATGTGGTTGAAGTTTGAACATCCAGCCAGCTTACAAAACAAGTACATGACCAATTCAAAGATATCAACATCTTACATAAATATAAATACATATAAGGCCCAGTCAAAGGTATGACATTTTCTCAGATTCAAAGGTCTCTGCTTGACATTGTTGATGTGTTATAGATATCATCTTTAGTCAGCTTTGGTTGTATATTTAGAGAAGGGGACCCATTACAATTTACAAATATACAGCACTGCTTGATATAAAATCTGGGTCACACATCTGTATCAATGTGACGGTATGGGTCTTACATTGTGAATTGTTTTTAAGTGAGATACAGACAAATCTTTTTATGCATTTTAAACACGTGTGTACCTTCTTTCTTTTTTTGAGAAACAAACGTGAGTACCTTCTTAAATGAGAGAAATGAGAACACAATCTCTGTTTGCTTACCTCACCGACCACTTACAGCTTTTTCTCATGTGGTATTTGAGAAAATTAATTATTTCACTACTCCACGATTAATATGCATTAATAAGAAACTCCTAAGTCCTAAGCAAGGATTACTTGTAGTTTAAGAATTGAGAAAATATATATATATATATATATCTATGCGTGTTTGTTCTTGACCATATCTACATTCTACACACCATTATAGCTAATTGTTTTATTGAGAACACGTGAATGCGAGTCCTATATACAAAGACCAAAGAAAAAAGAATGATCCAAGAACGATTAAGTTGACCAAATTTGGAATAGGCGTTGATCGATGCACTACAAATTAAAATTTAATATTGGTACTGTTCAAGAAGGTCTTGTAATTGTTGTTTGTTTGGTACCTGTAGGAAAAGTCATTTTGTTTGACTTCTAGTAAGTGTTAGATACCAAAAAGGAAGCACAAGGCATTCCATTGGATGAAAACGGAGGTCACAACTCAAAAGGTTCGAAATATATATTAGAGTTGGAAGAGTTCGATCCATATAATAGAATTTCAAACCTAGAGTTTTAGGCTTTTAGCAAGAGTTTCGAAATATAAAATATTTTAGAATTTTAGATTTATAAAACATGAATACTTAATTGTTGAGCTTTAAAAGCTCAAATTTGCAACTTTAACCTTGAAATATTTTAAAGCCCTAAAAGTGCCTTAGTGGCTGGACACGCCTATCAATATAGAATTTTTTTTTTTTTTTGGCCTAGTGATCATCCAATATATATTAGGTATATTTTTTAATCTTATAAATGTAACATAACAACATTCTTCTTTGTCATAGGCATAGCTATACACTGGATTTTATTAAAAAATAATTATAAAACTCAAACTATATTATTAGTTAGGTAAGGTTTGAAAAAAATTTCATTTATAATAAATCGAGTTTAGAGGACTCGATTTTGCTCTGAGAAAATCGAGTATCAGACACTCAATTTCCAAGTGAGTATAGAAATTGAGTGTAAGACACTCGATTTCCAAGTGCAAATTTACTGGGCAAAATCGAGTACAGAACACTTGAATTATTAAAAACTAAATATGTTTAAAATGTTGCCTAACTAATAATATAGATTGAGTTTTATAGTCATTTTTTAATAAAATCCCCATACACTTGTACTTTTTTGTATGGAAAACCATGCTTGCGTTACGTAAAGTAACGGTACACGCATATACATGTTCACAAGAAGTAGTCCTATTACGATACTTCTGGAACTTAATTAAGTTGATTTTTTAAATGATAATTCTGGTACTTAAGCATAAGGAGGTAAAAATTAGGACATAATGACATTGAAAACTTATAGTAATTTGTAAATGATCACTAAAGGCCTAATTTATAATACAAAAGTTAGGTTTCTCAAGAAGCTTTTGGATTCAAACACTATTGGTGTTAGTGGGAGTTGGGTTTTCTTTTTAATTTTGGTATAGAAAAGTAAAAAGAAATTCAGATCTCAAATATGAGGTATCATCTTATTTCCAACTGTCCAACAAGCCTTATTAGAACTGCTAACTTTTTAAGGTGGTGGGCACCTTCAAGAAACAGAATGGTATTGCTGGAATCAATTTAATTAGATGGCAGTGTGAATTAGGAAACTTCTTTGAAATTTGGTACTTTTTATGATGACTCGTTCAATCACAATAACATAAAGATGATAAATGATTCACATACACTTTTTTCAAAATTCTCTTTTTGCAGATGTGAAATATTATTCCTAAGGAAAAGGAAAGGGAACTCAGTTCCACCACATTCAATAAAAATAAAAAATAAAAAAGTTCCACCACATTCTTTTCTAGCTAGGTGCATGTTTTGGAGCTCAAAATTCCACACAATCTTTGATCTTTCTTTATCTTTCTGATATTATATGATAAGGACAAACGCAAATTTGTGATATGTAACACTTCATAATCATGGCTTGTCATTATTTAATGATTAGACAAAAGAAAGCACTAAAAGTGGCATGGGATTATAATTATTTCTTACATGAGGCACTGCATATATGTTATCGTTTAAGATAAGAAGGGCGTGGAAAATGCCAAATCACTCTCAATCTTTTTTTTTTTTTTGTTCACATAATTAAAGAGAGTAACATATGCCCATCAAGATTATCCATTTGGTACGAAATTTGCTTTCAATTTTGTCTAGTATTTACATATATGATAAGAGAATTGTTCCAATTAATATTTGGTTTGGTCTATTGTGAACTTTCCTCAAATTGATTGTGTGTATTAAATAACATGCTTCACCTGTCCATTTGCACAGGGGTTAAGCTATGCATAAACTCAAGGGAGAAAATTGACATTTGGCCATTTCGCACAAAAAATCCAGCATTTTGCCTCTTATCCCAAACTAATTACAAAAATGCTCTTATTTTGAAACTCGATTTTCTCAATATCGAGTTTCAACGTCGGGCTCCTTAAAATGCCACTATATGTATGAGGCGATCAAACAGTAAAAAAAAAAAAAAAAAAAAAAATTACATATAACTTGAGTTCATGGAGCTCGAGTTCCAAAATGCCATTATAAGATTCTTAAAACGCCACTATAGGGCTACATAATTTTTTTTTTTTAATTTATTTTCAGTTTGTTATAACTCAATTGTTAAAAAATCGAGTTTTAAATTGAAACCGATTTTTAAAAAATCGAGTTTCAAAATAAGAGCATTTTTCTAATTAGTTTAGAAAATAAGACAAAATGTTGGATTTTTTTTTTTTTTTAAAGAGAAAAAACTCATTTTCTCCTAAACTCGAGTCCATTTAAAAACAAAATGGAAAAAAATAAGTGTATCATGTTGAACGAAACAATCGCCTTTTTCTTGCTAAATGAAGATGTTGGAATCAAAAGAAGCACAAGTAAAGAGGACTGGCTTAAACATAACTCTACGACTGAAACTGTTGCCAGTACTGATCATCAGGTACACTGAAATTTGCTATTTGTTTTCTCTATTAGCAACTTTGGCTAGCTAGAAATGCTCGAAATTTTAATAATTCTTCTATATATCAATCTTGCCTAATTTACAAAACTATACATCTATAGCTCCTGAATTTTACCATCTTGCTTGCCTAGATAAATCTGCAAAAGTTTTTGTTCCTCGAATAATTAAATGATTTCCTCCAGATGAACCCTTTATAAAATTAAATATAGATGAAGTTCTTTAGGAAAGGCCGGAGCAGGTGGTATTTTGCGTAATAGCTCAGGTTTGTGGATCCGCAGCTTCTCTTTGAATTTGGTAATTATCAATAATAATTACTGAGAGTCCGTTTGAAAATTACTTAATTTTTTATAACTAAAATTTTTTTGATAAAAATATACAGAAAAAAAAGAAGTTAAGAACTGACTTTTGAAGTGGTATGACCCATAAGCAAAAATAAACTAAAAAAGGAGTTATATTTTCTTTTCTTTTCATCTCTCTTTTTTCAAAGAAAAATGTTAAAGTTGTATGATTTGTTTTGTTCTTTACTTTCTATGTCAAACAAAAATTGTAATTTTCAATTGAGATTCCTCTTGATGCATAAGACAGATGATTGTCTTTAGCGGCATGGGCTGAATACACATACAAGGGAAGGGATTGATGGTATGAAAGGAAGTCTGTGACGACGGGGATGACGTCAAGGTCAAGTAATTGCTTTCACTCTTTAACGTATCAACATCAATGTCAAGTGACAAGTCACATCCTTTGATGGTGCCTAAAATACGTAAGCAATACTATATGCATATATCATTTTCGAGCCAGTTGTGCAAACTTCTGTTCCCTATTCATGGCCGTGTTGAAGTAAGTTAGGGTACGTTGGTATAGGCTAGGATACATTAAGGATAATAATCATTATTATGGTGAATAGAAAATATTGTAATCAAATAAGTATTATTATAATCATTATTATGGTGAATAGAAAATATTGTAATCAAATGAGTATTATTATTTATAAGTTTAGTTGTTATACATAGAAAGCTTGCAAATGATAATGTATAAAGAAATTTTATATTTTTAAAAATATATTAATTTTAAAACCTATTATATGTACTAAGTAATAACTATTATATCCATTTTAAAAGGAAATAATTATTCTTCAATTTAAAGAATAATTATTCTAATGTAATAAATAATCTATGTAATAAAGATACAACCAAGGACATGTTTGGTATACTGAATATGGATTATAGTAGAAATGGTAAACTTTATTACTGGGAATAAAATGTGTTGTAATATAATAAATAAACATATTCATTCGTTTGATTGTGAGTTATAACATTAGAATAAAACTTATGATTTATTTTAGGAAATATCTCATTCATACAATTATATTTTCTAGAAAATAATATATTTTAAATTTTAGAGAGGCAAGTTATTTTTTGATGATTTTTTTATTTTCATAATTGTTAGGTAGATATGGAAAGTTTATTTATTTGGAAATGTATTAATATTAAAAATTATTACATCTACTAAAGAATAGTTATTACCAAACCACAAGAATAGTTGTTAAATTACAGTGCCTACTACAGTCTATTAAATGTGTCCCAAATGACCGAATTGCTATTACACATGAATAACTATTCTATTACAGGAATTATTACAGCATACCAAATATACCCTTAATATGGTCCAACAATGGTATTGACTTCCAATTAGAATGAGTACTTGGGCTCTCTCTTTTCCTTTTTGAGAAAAAAAAAAAGTATTCTTAGAGCATTCTCATCAGGTGTGTCAAATGTGCTAAATGCCAAATATTTGACACATTTGACACTCCAAATACCAAAGACAGAGCATCATCAGGTATGTTATAAATACCAAAGACAGAGCATCATCAGGTATGTTATATGTGCCAAATATTTGAGACATGCTACAGTACGCTCTCAAATATGAGAACGTACGGACGAAAATGCCAAAATTTTTATACTTATTTTATTCAGTTTTCCTCTCTCCTCCCAACACATCTCTCCTCAAACAACAACTCCAAAATCTCTCAAGGCACGCTCCAAGCTCTGTACTCCACTGCCATGCTCTTCGGCGACCACTTCAAGCTCCACTTCAACACCGCCTTCGTCCCCTCCGTCGTCGAGCGCCTCGGCGACGCCAAACAGCCCATCCACGACGCCGACCGACGGTTCCTCCTTACGCTCATGCAGGTCTCTTCTCCATTCGCAACTCCTCACTTATGCTTGGAGTCACAAGTGTTGGGTTTGATGGATCTCCCACCTCCGACGCTTTTGGGTTCTTTGATTTGGAATGGGTTTGATGGGTCTCCCACTCTGACGCATCACACAAGAGCTGGGTTTGACGCTTTTGGGTTTTTTTTTTTAATGGTATTTTAATGTGATGTATATATTATTTTAATGTATGAGATTGAAAAATAGAACATCTGATAAATGAGATATTGTAAAATGATATGCTAAAATGATAAAGTAGGTTTTTAGTGTGTCAAAATGACATTTTTTATGATAAAGCTGATGAAAATGCTCTTAGTCTCTTTATTGCCATGCTTTTTGGGAGATACACTGAGGAGTACGACTTAAAAAGACCACATTTGAAACATTGTCGAGGGAAATTTTGCAAATGGTCTACGAAAGAAAATAGCAGAGTACCCAATATCCAAAGAAAAAAAAAAAGAAGAAGAAACAACAATTTGGATGATTCCATAACATCTATGAATTAAAAGTAAAACGTTGTAAATCGGATAAGTCAAAGTATAAAAAAATGCTCTGCATGTGTTGATTTATCTACTCTAAATAATGTTGATTTTTATTTGTGAATTATCTTGTATTTTGTGATATATATTCATAATTGAACATTTAATTTTAATCTATTTATTTTACAATTTTATTTTTTTTAATGGATATTTTAAAATTTTAAGAGTCACCAATTAACAAAAACTTTCATAATTAATTAATTATAACATAAAGAACAAAAAAAGAACAAAAATAATATAAACGACCACATGTGAACATTACTCTAAACCTATGGGCTGGAGGCCTTTATTAAAAAAGGAAAGTTCTCTCCCTTCAAACAAAAAATAATAGTAATAATCACATCAAAAAAAAAAAATAATAATAATAGTAATAAGGAAAGTGCAGAATGGGGGAGATGGACCAAACGCGTGCCACGTCAGGGTCAAACGAGTCAAAAGAACAAGATTCCTATCGCCACGTGTCACTGATTGCGCTTCCTTAGTGTCACTGCTGGCGTGGTTCTTAGCCGACGTAAATTTTACTACCACAAGTCTACATCGTTCACCTTACCACGTATAACACGCGCGCACACCAGAGACGGCTCAACCAAAACAAACCCCCGTTTTTCACTGCAACCTTTGTCACGTGCCGGATCATCATCATGGCGGTTTGTGGTTACATGAACCTTTCTTGAATGCGACTCAGCAATAAAAATGAACCGTCTTTCCACCGTCACGTTTACTTTGAATTAAATGGTTCTGTAAATGGACTTGCAAAAAGAGGACAAGAGCGACCAAGAGCTTGGAATAATATGATTAATCGGCTAGGATATAGATACAGACTTGGATACGGACATGAGTACGAGTATGACAAGATAACACAAATAAACTTTGAAAAATTATAATAAAAAAAGGTTGGTATGACGCTTGTATAAATATCAAATTTGACACAAGTACGACACTTCAAAGGAAGTGTCCGTATTTCTTAGTAACTAAGATAGTATTTATTATACACACAATACATAAGTGTAAATCTACATGATGCATGTAATAGATTTTTCTAATAGGATTATTGACTTATTTTTTGACTTTTCAGTATACTGTTATGCAATTGGGGACCCAAGAAAAGTCCCATAGATTGCTAATTTTGTTATGTACTCAATTATAAATAAATAATACACCTTTTATTACCAAAAATATTTCTTATAAACATTTTTCATAAGATAGTAGTATTGTGGGGACAATTTTTGCTTCAAGGCTAAAGGCTAGACCATGGTTGGAACCTAGACAAATTTTGTTGTCCCACATTGGAAGGATTTGCTTCCTCTTTGCACCTTATAATGCTAGACTAGTGGTACTCTATCACTATTGGTCATCTCTTATAAAGTACAAAGAGGAAGCAAATCCTTCCAATGTGAGACAACAAAATTTGCCTGAGTTCCAACCATGGTCTAACCCTGGCCTTGAAGCAAAAATTATCCCCACAATAAAAAGGATTAACCAAACTAGTGATACTCTATCACCATCAGGGCTGGCTCAATGGTATAAGCCATTGATGGAGCTGCCTAAGGCCCCAAATGAAAAAAAGGCCCCTAAATTTTAACCAATAGTATTAATTAAGCCAAAATATTAACCATTAAATAAAATAATATTTTCTTATCAAATGAAAAACAAATAAAGAAGAGAAAGAAATGCTATGTCCACAACATTTTTCACAATATTTTTACAAAAAATCTTAAAAACAAATTGTTAAAGGTTGTTATTGACAACAAAAAAATAATTTTAGTCGTAGGTTCAACTAGAAAACAAGAAGCAACTTAACACCTAAGATTTGTCATGAAAAATATTCTGAATGTTGCATTTCTAAAAGAAAAAAGAACAGCAAGAAAGCAATTTATAAAAAAATTCACAACATTTTTCACAATAGTCAAGTTAGCAAACTTTTATTAGTTTTCAACTAGATTCACCGCTGACATCATACTTTTAATAACTACTATCAATCTGCCACATCAATAAATGTAAAAAGTTTTGTCAATTTTTTTTGTGTTTATAAACTATTTAAAAAAAAAAAATTATATGTGGTTCATGTTGATTAATAGTAATTTTATATATGAAACAAGATAATCAATTTTCGCCTTAGGCCCCCAAATGCATCAAGCCGCCCCTGATCACCATTGGTCATCTCTTATAAGGTGCAAAGAGGAAGCAAATCCTTCCAATGTGGGACAACAAAATTTGCCTACGTTCCAACCATAGTCTAGCCCTTGGCCTTGAAGCAAAAATTGTCTCCACAAGTACAAATTGTGATATGGGCATAATATCATTTCTAATAATTGACATTATTTTTATTAGATAAATATACCAATACAGTAAGACATAAATGGATTGAACCTAATTGTTCTTTAAAATAATAACACTATTTTTGTTTTATTGGTTAATGCGATAAGGTATTTGAATTTTTTAATTGAAAAAGCTAAGATACCGTATTTAAGTTTTGTTCATTTTTATTTTATTTTCAGATTTATCATTGAAATTATTTTTATTTAACACAACTTACAAAATGCCATCCCATAGTTGTAAAATATATATATATATATATATATTCATTAAACTTCACTAGAAAATGTTTATAATTGATGCCACATTAAAAAAAAAAAAAAAGAATAATTGATTTCACTTATCAACTTGATAAATGAATTTAAAATTATTAATTTTTCTTCTTACTTTGAAACTAATATTAATATAAATATATTAATTGTTATTTTATTAAAAAAATAGTTTATACAATAATAAATTTTATAGTAGGACAACTTTGGCTTTTTGGTCTTGGCCTTTGTCGACCTGCTTTCAGGTAGGTTGTCTGGAGGAGTCCTCCCTTCCTTAGCTATGTCTTTTGTTTTCTTTAATAAAATCTTATTTCTCTTGAGAACAAAAATGGCTAACATCATTCAAATAATTTTATGTCACAACTCACAGGACATTAAATATTATATATACTCCAAATGTTTTCAGCAAAAAATATATATATATATATATACTCCAAATGTTTACCTAACATGTTAGTGAGCTGCAGGACCTACCCTCACTTACAGCGCGTGAAAATGTTTACATAATAATAAAATGATTGATTCTCTCCAAAAAATAAATTGAAAAATTGCTCCACAAAGAGAGTGAAAAATGGGTTACAATGACCTACTAACTATTCAAAAAGTGTCTTGCGCGTTTAAACATTTTATTTATGCTGCTACAAAGACAGTTTCTTACTTGAATTTCTTTGATCTTATGATGATACTGATTTAAGTTTAGTCAATCTTCTACAATTATTTGGTTTATGTAAATAATTAAGAATTGACTCTAACATAAACCAAAAATAATTTTCA
>NW_027070047.1:349058-402382 GCF_002906115.3 Quercus suber
TTACCGGTTTGCCCAGCCGCGGTACGGTATATTTCGGATACCGTCAATACCGGTGTACCGTTTCGGGTTTACCGCTATTTTTATATTTTTAAATAAATATATATATATATATATGTATGTGTGTGTATATATTTATAATAAATATAAAAGTTTCCATAAAACATTTCCTCAATTCAAAACTAATTATTCATAATTTTAGACTTTAGTATCAATTAAAAGAAAAAAAAAAACACACAATATAAAAAATAGAAAGCTTAAAAGTCACCATTGCATACTAAGAAAACAAATAATAATAATAAGTTAATGCAAATAAGTTATCATTCTACCCTAATAAAAATTCAAAAATTAAAAAACTAAAAAAAAATTAAAATTTTTTTTTTTTTTTCTGTACCGGCCGGTACGCCCGGTACCGGCCGGTATTGCCCGAAATTGGCCGGTATGGCCGGTACATGGCCGGTACGGCCGGTATTTAAACCGGTACGAAACATTAATATTTCGATACCGGTATGCAACCGGTACGGTACGGCCGGTACCGGTACGGTATCGACTTCCTTGATTTCTACTCTAGTCTAATCTAAGTATATATGTGTGTGAAGCTTCCTCTTAAAGATTTGAACCCAGGCCTTTGCCCCCTACATCTCACAAGCACTTATACTTGTAGAGTGACTATCACACAAAAAGTATGCGGTGGTAGAATTTTAAATTTATTGAAACTTTGATAATAGAGTTATAACTAAGTTAAACCATCAGAACAATTAATAAGATAAATAGAGTTTTAGTTGAAGAATAATTTTTAATTTAATCCAAATTATGTAATAAAATTTTAATTAAATTAAACTATCCTAATAATTAATAAGATAAACTAACTTAATAGTCAATAAGAGTATAATTGTATGTCATATAGAGAATATATTCATTTAATGCAGTTTTGACCCAACTTTTATTATATATTAATATTATGATTTGACTTAAAAGAAAATATTTTTATTTCAATTTTTCTCTTACGGTGTTAATATATATTTATTTCTTTAAAGTAAACACAAAAAATGATATATAGTAATTGTTAATTTATATGTTTGTCTTATCATTTCCATTTTCATTTTTATCCATGTTCATCCCCTTTCTCCTTTGTCCCTTCTTACCCTTTATTTTATTTGAAAATTTCATAAGCGTTGGACTCATATGAAACATGGCCTATTTGGATAAAGAGAGAGAAGAAGGGGGAGTAGAAGAGAGTAGAGTAGAATTGACTAAAAATAAATTAATTTTATGTTAAATTTATTCTACTTTATTTTACTCCCTCTTTATTTTATTCCCTCTTAATTCAAACAGACCAAGTCCCACATAGGAGGCATGAGACTGATGAGAGGATATTATTTTCTGTTTTCCTCTCCCACCAAACTGATAAACACTAGTAGAAAATAGAGATGTTTGAAAAATATATTATTTATTTGGGAATTTAGGATAATAGCAATTTCCACAAAGCTTAGCTCACTCTCCAAAGAACCGCGTACCGAGACAGGTTAAAAAAAAAAAGAATAAAGAAAATTAAAATCTAGTACTAGTAAAACCCACGAATGTTCTCCTTAACATTAAAAGTAATGTCGTAACGTGTGGTCGGCGGTTCAGCCGTTATCCCCTCGTGTCAATGACTCCGTCAAACTCCCACCTCACCCGCAGTACAATAACGACCATCACTCGCCGTTTATCTTCCGTACAACATTGCCGTTAACTCCCTCCTCTCTCTCTCTATAAATACCTTACACTCTCCTATTCAGCTCTTTCGAAACTCTCAACTTCAACTTCAACTTCAACTTCAGCTTCAAACGCCTCCCAACTCCAAACAAAATTCACACACACAAAAAAAAAAAAAAAAAAAAAAAAAAACAAAACAAAACAAAACCCAAAATCAAAGTATTTGACCATTGCTCACGCCGAAGACCCACACAATAGAAAAGTCCATTTTTTCTTGCACAAAGGAATTTCAGGTAAATTACCAAGCTGACAAATATAGGTGTATATATTTTTTTTTAAGTTCTTCTTGTTTTTTGCTTTGGGTTGTGCTGAAATGAAACAACTTAAGCTTAGGTTCCATTGGGTTGTTGGGGGGTGGGGGGTTTGAGTTTATTGGGGTTTTGTAATCTATAAATAGTGAGGTAATTGTAGTTGATTTTCGTTTTTGTTATGCATAGTTTTTTTTTTAATCAGTTCTGTTTTCTTCAATCTTTTTCTTTGATATGTTCAATTCCTATGATGCAATTATCAATTTTTTTTTTCTTGTATTCTGTTTGTGTTAAGATTAATTAATATGATATTAGGTTCACTGCTGAATTTTGCTACGTAAAGCTCTCATCTTTGAAGTTTGCTATCAATTACAATTAGTCATCTAAAAAGCTGAGTCTGTGTAGCAAAATTATTTCTGGGGTATTTATTTTTTTATTAAGAAAACATTTATAAGGCAAGAAAATTAGTGCTTTGGGGATGATTTCCTAGTTTGCCAGGGAATATGAACGTGCGGATTGTCAAGTATGGGATGGTATGGTAGTGGTGTCCATTAAAGTACCCTTCCCATCAAAATTTCTGTTTTAGACTTGAACTTTCATTATGTTATGGTTTCTTTGATTTTTTCTGTAAGCCAGGAGGTTCAATTTGTTGGTGGCAGTTCCTTTTTGTTCTACAATTATACATGTGATGATATCCCATAATAAAATTTTCCTCTGCTTAGAATATCTTACAAGAACAAATAGTTTTCTTTTTTGCACCAATTATAAGGCCATAGATATGCCATCCAGCTTTGTTGTTATTTTAGTTCTCTGTCTCTATCCTGCTTGTTCATGTGTATGTAAGCTCTTCGAATTTTGGTTAAAAATGATATGGTACTTTGTTGAATGCTTGAATTTGCATAAGAGCTGTAAGTTTTTTCAAACATAAAATTTGAGGGAGAACTTAGCTTTTTCTTTGTTTGGTGTTGCAGTTTTGATTGTAATCTTGAAGGTAAAAGAGGTTGGATCCTAAGCAGAAGGTCGTGATGTGCTGATTATTGTTTTTTGGAGAAGGGGTGATTCTTGCCTGATTTGCTGGACTATTATAAAGAAATCTTATTAAATAAGTCTGCTAATGCAAGCCTCATAGCATGGACTCACGCCAGTTATTTGGAATTGGAGTAACTAGTGCAGGCATATCCTTCACATCTTCTCATCCCACTGTTTCATCAATACCTACTAGACTACTTGGATCCTTGAAGTTTGATTTTGGAAACTCACCAAACTCACCCTTTTCGTCTCACTTTGATTCTGATACCCTGACTGCTTTAAGTGACGGCCAGGAGCAGCACAGTTCCACAGAGAATCTATCAGGAGTCAGCCCTTCCTGTAATTCTTCGCTTGAAAGCAGCAGTTATTTTTATCGGCCAAGGCCTTCTCTAGACTGTCATCAAGACAGTCAAGAGCTCCATTCGGGTGGGGCTTGTTTTATACAGGATGCAAATTGTAGCCCGAACATAAAGCACGTTTTACTGGATATAGAAACTGCTTTAATGGGTCCTGATGATGGTGAAGAAGTCACTACAAGGGAAATTAGCATACCAGAGACACCTGTCCAAAGATCTAGGTCATGGAGTCAGGAACCACAAGGGGTAAATGTATTTCACTCTCAGCCATCATTTGTTCCTATGCAACAATCAGTTGAAGTTGTTCATGTAGAGAAACGTCATAAAGTGAAGGATGAATTGTCTTTGCAGGGTTTTGCCCAGGGGAATCTTAAGGAATTGCTGACTGCGTGTGCTAAAGCTCTCTCTGACAACAGGATGGATGATTTTGATAAGTTGACTGAAAAGGCTAGAGATGCTGTGTCTATCACAGGAGAACCAATCCAGCGTCTTGGTGCTTACATGGTTGAAGGGTTGGTAGCAAGGAAGGAGGCATCAGGGACTAACATTTACCATGCTCTTAAGTGTAGGGAGCCTGAAGGCAAGGACTTGCTTTCATACATGCATATCCTTTATGAAATCTGCCCCTACTTAAAATTTGGTTACATGGCAGCCAATGGGGCCATTGCTGATGCATGCAAAAATGAGGATCGCATCCACATCATAGATTTTCAGATTGCTATGGGAACCCAGTGGATGACTCTCCTTCAAGCGCTTGCAGCACGACCTGGAGGGGCTCCCCATGTTCGGATTACAGGGATTGATGACCCTGTTTACAAGTATGCCCGTGGTGATGGGTTGGAGGCAGTAGGGAGACGGTTGGCAGCCATTTCTGCGAAATTTAACATCCCAGTTGAGTTTCACGGGGTGCCAGAATTTGCTCCAGATATCACACGGGATATGCTTAATGTCAGGCCTGGTGAGGCTTTGGCTGTAAACTTCCCTCTGCAGCTCCATCACACCCCGGATGAGAGCGTTGATGTGAACAATCCAAGAGATGAGCTTCTAAGAATGATAAAGTCACTTTCTCCCAAGGTGGTCACTTTGGTGGAGCAAGAATCAAACACAAACACAACCCCTTTCTTCCATAGGTTTGTGGAAACTCTAGAATACTACTTGGCAATGTTTGAGTCAATTGATGTCACCCTGCCAAGAAACAGCAAGGAGCGTATCAATGTGGAGCAGCATTGTTTGGCCAGGGATATCGTGAACATTATTGCTTGTGAGGGAAAGGAGAGGGTGGAGCGTCATGAGCTCTTTGGCAAGTGGAAGTCTAGATTGACAATGGCAGGGTTTCGCCAATATCCATTGAGCACCTATGTCAATTCTGTGATAAAGAGCCTGCTGAGGTGTTATTCAGAACATTATAATCTAGTGGAGAAGGATGGGGCTATGCTCTTGGGCTGGAAAAACAGGAATCTGATATCCGCTTCTGCTTGGCAATGATAATAGAGTTAGTCATGGAAATAAACACTTATACTTTTTAAAGGCTCTTGATATTGAGATTGTTACATAGTATAGAAGGGTGATATGCTGCAAAATCAGCCAATGGATTCATTATGTAATTTTGTGTATTGTTGTCAAGTATTCCAATGGCTGACATTTGTGATGGTTTTGTATTTCCATTCCACTGAGGCTATCACCTCTGTTCTTTTATACATATACTTTCTCATGTCTTTTTTTTTTTATTTTTTTTTATTTTATACATATTTTGTTCTATGTTGGAGTTGTACATACATGTGATGCAGGAGTTCTTAAAGTAATCATCCTACTCATTGTGAGCAATTTTTTATTTTTATTTTTTGACATTCAATAAGTGCGGAAAGCTCTAAAAATACGAGGATCGATTAAGTTCCATTCACCAGTAATGCCCCGTAACCCATAATAACACTTTTGGCCGTTTTGATTAATCATGTTATTGCATTGTATATTTGTATTTTTATTTGTATTTTCAAACTAACAGATTTTACACAAACCCACAAGACTGATATGAATGAATACTAACAAAATCTGGTATCTTCTCCAAACTTTCTAATGACACATTGCTATTTCACTCACTGAGTCACTAAATTTCATTTAAATTAAGAAGCCTGTGCTACAAACTATGAACTAAGGTCTCTGTGGCTTATTTTAGAGGCACTGAGAGTATAAGGTATGTATGTAAATATATGAATATTTTCACAGATTTCATATATTTTATAGACAAAAATTAAAGGAGAATAAGAGTAGTGGAGTGATTTGATCATATTATATGTGTTTTACAAATTTGAAAATATACATGATATTATAAAACAAGAAGTTTTCCCAAATCGAAATCAATAAAATCCTATTTAAGATCAACTATGTTACAAGAAAAATTAAGTGAAAATATTATAGAAATTGAACACAAAAACACAGCTAGTAGTAATTTTGCATCTCAAAAGTATAAAAAATATATTTTTAAATGAAAAAAATATAAAAGTACAAATATTATACTATTAATTTTTAGAAATAAGAGAAGGTTCCATTTAACTTGTCGTCTTACATCCCAAAATGTATTGAGCTGGCCTTGGCTTTTCACTACAATTCTAGCATATACAAAAGGTATAGAGCCAGTCTTTGTTGAGCACATATATTTTTCTTACCACGACTCCAAAATCCTCCAAAAAATTTATTAAAAAGAAAAAACACTAAATCATTGAAACTTTACAAATTCAAGCCTCTCAAACTCCAAAAAACTTCCACCCAAAAGCCTTAGAATATAAAGAACATAAAGAACATTGAGTCTCTGACAAACTCATAGCTAGAGATTCATCATACTTTTATTCTAAAGACTATTTGATCCAACTTTTAACCAACGTGTAGAAAATTTTTGTGTTTGAATCAAAACTTCATTCACATAATTCTCGGATTGAAGGACTTTCATGGAGATCTCATTCTATTTTAAATTAATTAAACACAAAGAAATGTACCTATTCATCAATACAAATCATTCATAAACAAAAAAAATATATTTGTGAATCAATTTTAATTATTTGATTTTGAGATTTAGTATTTACAAAAAGAACCTAGTGTTACGATATGTGTTAGAAATACTGAATTCAATAGTATTGTATTTCTCAGTGAAAGAATATACATGAATGTCTTTATATAAGAGGCATATGAGTGTAGTACAAGTAAGAGTGTAGTACAATAATTTGTGCTATACAAGTAATTTAGTTAGGCCTAAAGCCCACAACACTATACACATTAACAGCCCCCCCTAAACTCAAGGTGGATGTGAGACCAACTTGAGATTGTCAACCAAAGTACGAAAGCATCCCTTAAGATGTGACTTGGTGAAGATATTTGCAAGTTAATCTTTAAAGGAGACTGAAATCAGCTTGAGAGCACCATGGACAAGATGATAACAGATAAAATGAAAATCGATCTCGATGTGTTTAGTCCGTTCATGAAAGACATCATTGTGAGCAATATAAATGACATTTTGGTTGTCATAGTAAAGAGGAGTAGTAGAGGATGTAGACACACTTAAGTCTTTGAGAAGCCATTGTAACCAAAGGAACTCAGATGTGGTATCAGTAAGGGCACGATATTCTACTTCAGTATTGAAGTGGGTCACATGAGTTTGTTTCTTGCTTCGCCAAAAAATTAGAGAAAAACCAAGAAGAAAGCAATAACGAGTGGTGGACCTATGATTGTGGGATTTCTTGCCCAATTAGCATCAAAATATGCATGGAGAATAAGAGGAGACTGAGTAGAGTAGAAAAGACCATCGAAGAGAGTGCCCTTTAGGTATCAAAGAATGTGTAGAACAGCAGCATAGTGAGTCGATCATGGAGCAGGCATATACTGGCTCACCTAGTGAACAACATAGAAATTTTTTGGATGAGTGACAGTGAGATAAACTAGGCTGCCAACCAAGCGTCTGTAAAGAGAGGGATTAGACAATAGTTTCCCCCCTGAGGGAGTCAAATGTGCATTAAGCTCAACTGGAGTGTCAACAGTCTTGCTATCAGTGAGTCCAGCTTGAGAAAAGAGTTTAGAGGCATATTTGGCTTGAGTAATATGAAGTCCATCTGTAGAATGAATGATTTTAAGACCCAAGAAGTAGCTGAGATGTCCAAGATTTTTCATCTCAAACTGCTGACTGAGAAAATTCTTGAGTTATTGAATGTCGCTGAGGTTATCACTAGTTATGATCATATCATCCACATACAGGAGAAGTAAAATAATGCATTTGTCACCGCGACAAAGAAATAAGACAGAATCATAATAACTGGCCATGTAACCCAAGCGAGAGATGGTAGAGCTGAATTTGACAAACGAAACTCGTAGAGCTTGTCTAAGGCCATAAAGTGCACATCGAAGGTGACAAACCTTGTTTGAGTCAACAGAGAGACCAGGAGGAGGTTGCATATAAACTTCTTCACTTAAATCCCCATTAAGGAATGCATTTTTGACATTCATCTGAAAAAGGTCTCATTTACTGGCAGCAGCAATAGCTAAGAGGGTACGAAAAGATGAGATACAAGCAACTGGAGCAAAGGTCTCTTCATAATCAATTTTATACTCCTGTGAAAACCTTTTGCAACAAGACGAGCTTTGTAGCGCCTAATGGACCCATCAGAATGAGTCTTAATCTTGTAGATCCACTTACAACCAACTACAGATTTCCCAGGGGGGAGTGTCACCATATCTCAAGTATGATTTTTAGATAATGCATGAAGTCCCTCTTTCATTGCAATTTGCCATAAAGGATTAGTGGAAGCCTCACGATAGGTGTGATGCTCGTGTAGTGTAGCAAGGGTAGTGTAACAATGATAGTTAAGTAAATATGCAGGAATGGATCTTACCCGAGTTGAGTGATGAGGTTTAATGTCTTGTGCAAGATCTTTAGGCGGAGTAGGAGTAGTGAACCTAAGCTCAGGGTTGGGTTTGGATAGCTCTTCTTCGACTTGTACATCTTCCACCTGTTCATTAAAGGGTGAACTAGGAAAGAGATCAATGATATCTGGTGGTTGGACAGAGAAGTCTACAAAAGAATTAGGAGCAACTACAAAAGGATCAGGAATAGCTACAAAAGGAATATGTGCCTCATCTGGAAAAAGATCTAAGATAGAGGAGGAAGATAGGGAGGAACGAAAGTGAGAGAGCTCGACAAAGAGTCGATGTTCCCAGAAGACAACATTGTGGGAGATACGAAGACGATGAAAGATAGGATCATAACACCGATACCCCTTTTGAGTTTCGCCATAGCCAAGAAAACAAAAAAGTCTTGACCAAGGCTCAAGTTTGTTATGTTCATGTGGCTGAAGAAGAATGAAACAAGCAGAGCCGAAGGAGTGAAGGTGGTGATAGTTTGGAGGTGACCTAAAAAGGCGCTCATATGGAGTTTGATTTTGGATAATAGGACTTGGAATGTGATTAATAGCATGAACAGCAACTTCGCCCCAAAAAGGAGTAGGAACTTTGGCAGAGAGAAGGAGATCAGAAACAATGTCAAGAATATGATGAAGTTTTTGTTTGGCTCTGTCATTTTGGTGAGAGGTACCTGGACAAGTTAGTTGATGAACAGTGCCATAGGAATGCAAAACAACTAGGAAAGCATATTGAGTGTACTCAAGAACATTATTAGATCAAAAAATTTTAATACGTTTGGAAAATTAAGTTTCAACAATTTTTGCAAAATTAGAATATACTTATAATAATTCAGAAAGATGTTTCATATTAAAAATCTAGTTATAGCGAGAGTGATTATCAACAAAGACAACAAAATATCGAGACCCAACAATACTAAAGACAGAGGAAGAGCCCTAAACATTAGAATGAATAAGGTCAAAGATATCAGTGGATAATGATTCATTAGTATTGAAAGGCAAAGCTGGTTGTTTTCCTAACTGACATGAAACAATGAAACACAATCAAAATTTTCTGTAGACACTAAACCTAACAAACCTCTAGAAGTCAATTGTTGTACCCGAGAAGAAGATGCATGACCAAGTCGAGCATGCCAAAGTGCAAGGAAAGGAGTAGAAGAAACTGTAGCAGTTGTAGCAATGAAAATAGGAGCAACAAGTGGAAGACAAAGGTCGTTCATGGGAAACATACGCCTAACTCTGAGACCAGTCCCAAGCTCCTGTTGTCACGACCCAAATTCATGGAACATGAATTTAGAAGCATGACTAACTTGCTGATTTTGCATAACTCAGTAAACATGATTAATTTAAACATAATTCAAAACTTCAAATAAACAATGCTATTAATAAATCTCTTACAATAACTAAAATCCAAAAATTTAGAATAATCTCCAAAATACTGTGAACTCTAAAGCGGAATAAAAAATAACTAATAATCTTTTAAGACTTCAAGTATTATTGACTTCGCCTAAAACTCCCACGCTCTACCTTGCACCTTACGAAGTAATCCAAAGGTTTTGTTCCCCAACTAAACTTTAATCTGAAAATTGTAATTGATGGGGTGAGCCACACATCCAGTAAGTAATTATACAGAATACACAACGGAATAGAGTCAAGCAAAGCACGAGTATTTTGCTTTTTCACAAACTCATTCAATGATATCAAAAATAATTATTCCACAAAACATATAATGAATCACTTAATACATATGTAATCACATCTTAAAATCATTTGAAATCACATATATAAAATTGATCAGTGCACAATCTCACATATGCACATCACATATTTTCACATACAATCCTGTGAGCAGATACCAACATTTAACCCCTGCTGGTTAGGGATCAACACATATTTTCACATATAATCTTGTGAGCAGATTTACACATATATCTGATTTATCTAATCAATTCTAAAAACACTTATTTTAAGTCACATATCATAAAAGTAAAGTTTTTACAAAATATAATAATTGACTTGATATTAACAATTATTCCAAATACAGGGGCATATCAAAGATCACAATATCGAATAGAACATAAATCAAAAGATGCTTGACTCTCATGGGGAAAGAATAGAAACTGAGGAGTTTATATAAGTATATTACAATTCTTGAATAAATTTGAAAATTCAAATTGCTAAAAGAAACATTTTAAATACCATTTGGAGAATAGGAATATGACTTTGAAATCACTTGGTTTAACAATTTAAAGAACCAGAACCTTTTTAAAAAACTTACATTGAAACTCAATTATTTTCGGAAAATAGTTTAGTTTAGAAATCATCTTTTAAATGAGATTTGGACATTTAAAACGTTATTTAAAATTTGAAATTTCTCTTTAAAACATTTTTTTTTAAAAAAACAAAATTTCTCTTTTAATGATGTAAAAATGCATTTTGATAAACTTTTAAAAAATGTAAGCTTAAAAATATAATTTTTGAAAATCTTAACTTCTAAGAACCTAAAGAACAAAACTTGTGCATATTATGCATAATTACTTACAGCACTTGAATCACTCTGAAAGTCCAGTTGAAACACCCTCCAAATAGTCTCAAAATACTCTTAAATAGAACCTATAATCAATCATGAAAATTACTTAATATCCTCTACAAAATATAAATCTTATTGACTTATACAAATTGACTCACTAAAATTATACTTGCTGAACTAAATGATAATACTAATGCAAAGTTTCTCTACCCAAGAATATATTTCCTTGAATTTATCAAAACTCAGACCTAGCAGCCAATACTTTAGGATTTAATATATATCCCAATGAAAACCATGGGGCAAAACTAATATGACTTGTTCATGAACTTAATATCAATGACCCTAATGTATTAAATATCTAAGCATTATTTTGAGATAAATTAGAATTTGATAGAAGACACAAGTCTGCCATTATCCTTTAAAGAATTGTAGACGTGTTGATTTCTAATGATTCATTGCGGTAGAAAAATAATCAAAGTCTAGGCAAAGACTACCGAGGCCATTAATCACCCATCAGAGGACTTGGACTTTGACAAAATGAGATTTCATGTGTGGGTTCGGTTTTAAGTTCTCTAGCAATTCATAATTAACCCTACGACATAGATCAATAGCCCAAAAGTTCCTATAGGCCTTAAAGCCCTTACAGTCCTACAAAACGATGCAGCCTTATTCATGCTTTAAATAATTTCGGTTGTTCTTTTAGACTCTGAATAGTGGCATTCTAAGATTCAAGAATAATTGAAACAGTGTAAAAATCATAATCTAAGAAATTACCAATCTCACAATCTACACATCACTAAAGTTTTCCATGATAAAATTCTAACTCCTTAATTTTTGTTTCTAACGATGAGAAATCATACCTTGAACAATCTAATTGCTCCTTTAATTGTATATGCTCTAAACTTCAATGAAAACTCCTCTTAGCCTTTTTGATAAAACCCTTTCTATGAAAACCCTGACTATCTCTTTCTTTACCCTGTAGTTTGTATTAGAGATGTGGGCTTAGTGGGGTAGCGGGCTGCAGTTATTAATAAAATAATACCTATGACCCAACAATTATATTTAAAAGAAAAACTTAATAATAACCTCAAATAAAAGTATGTGGGGTATTACACCTGTCCCATCCTTGGATCTTGCATAATATACCCAGAATAATAAAAGATAATGCAATAACCTAACTCAGCTAATTGTCTCACAGAAAATAAATTGTAAGAAAGGTTAGAAACATTAAAGACACCAGGAATCGAGAGGTTGGGGGTTGAAATGGAACCTATATTATGACTAGACATTGTGGAACTATTTGCTGTGTGAATATTAATAGGGCGTGGTGCAGGTTTAAGTTCATAAAATAAAGATGAGTGATGAGTCATGTGATTACAACAAGCAGAATCCATAAGCTAAGAGGAAGAAGACATACCAGATAAAGCTGAGAGAGAAGGGGAGTAAGATGCATTACCAACCATACGAATGACATTGGCGATAATGTTTTTAAGGTCATCTGTGGACATGGTGAAAGTGCGTCCTGAAGACTTAAACTGTGTAGAGACGGGAGCCATTGGTTGGACACTCTTAATGTCAGCAACAGTAGCAGCAGAAATTGAAACAGCTGATTTGTTGTGATGATAGCAAGTCTCAATATTGTGGCCAAAACGTTTGTAAAAATTGCAAAAATGTTTGCTGGATTGTTGGCGATGATTATTGCAACAAGAAGAAGACTTGTCCTTATTCTTCATTTAGAAGCAAAATATGCAAAAATGGACGGTCAGTGAGGGTGCATGGACTATCCGATGAAGTTGATTCTTTTCCGAAGATACAGATTGGAGAAGGACGATTCTGATGGTGTTGGTAGAAACAAGATCGGAGTAACCCTGGTGGTGCGTGGAGTATTGGCTGAAACTTTGACCTGCGCGTGGTGGCGCGTGGATGGTCAAATGTGAATGTTTCTAGCGGCGATGTGTATAGCAATTGAATAGCTACACAGTGATATATCTTATGTCCTAATCGGAGGTCAGAAGTGACAGATCCAATGTTGGCAGTGGTTTTGGCAGTGGAGGAGTAGCTTCTGGCGGTGGAGATTCAGCCCTGAGGACCTTTGATGGCAGCAAAGTAGTCGGGAGAGGGCACTGAAAGGGTTTACTGACCACAAAAGTTGAGGTAGTGGAAAATACTGACAAAACAAGACTGCAAGACATAAGAAAATTAAAGTAGTGGCTTTAATACCATCTATGAAATATTGAATTCAATCGTATTGTATTTTTCAGTGAAAGAATATACATGAGTACCTTTATATAGGAGGCTGTTGACACCCCATTTTGCAACTCGCATTTAACCTCACATGGAGGGTAAAAGGGTACTTTCACCTCGAAAATGTGCATTTTGATTCTAGCCATTTGATCCTTTATCTCATTTTACAAAAATGATCTTGATATTGTAATGATCAAATCAACTGGTCATAAGCCCTAATCAGACTACCAGATTGAAAGTTATCATTAAACCAAATTTTAATGGCTGAGATGCACTATCACAAATTAAATCCGACTATATGTGATTATGAACAATTGATTTCAATTTGTTATAAGTGTAATCAATTAGAGATCAATGATGTGTCATAATTTGATTGGTTAGAACTACATTTTATGGTGATGTTGCATACACCTAATTAATTAGATAGTTAAACATTAATTATTCAATGAGTAATTTGTGCAATTATCTTTTAATTAGAGTAAATTTGTAATCAATTAAGTCTGAAATTGGAGTGATTGGAGCCATTTAATGTTAATTGGGAGCTAATTTGAGACCTATTAATGTTAATTGTGCTGAAACCATTTTCTAACAAATGACTCATGCTCACCATTTCATCGATATCTTTCAGAATATTTTGAATTTGTGAATGAGGTTAATTTTCCTAGAAACTAGACATCCAGGGCTTCAATTTAAGCATAAGAACGAGACAATTCCAATCAGAATCGAGTTAGATATGATTTTTCGAAGTTGGCTTTACAGGCTGTTACAACAGCTACGGGAAAACCGAATTTTGCCTTGCTCCTCACTCCCATCAATCTTTCCATTTAATGCATCAGATTTTCTCCAAGGCTAAAATGAGGTCTAGGTTCATGATTCTTTGTCAACCCTCATTAATGGCCTTCTATTCATATTCCCTCCACCATTACTATATAAACCCTCCCTCTCCTTCATTCTAAAGCACACAAAAAATCCACTCTCTTCTCCTCTCTTGAGTTCTAGTGAAGTTGAGTAGTCTTGTCATATCTTGATCTTCCTAAGACTCAAGGTATTGAGTGAGACTCACTCTCCCTCTCCTAGTTCTTCTTTTTTCTTCCACCCTTAGACCTTCACCAATAGTCTCCTCCTCCACCGTATAGATCTTGCATGAAGGTATAATCCATTTCCTTAACTTGTTTTTTGTGTTGTTATGATGAGGATTTAAGATTAAAGCATGATAGTAATTATTTGAATCCTTTTGAATATGTTTGAATGTTTTTATGTGTTCTTCACATGTTCTTGATTTTTCATCACATGTTCATGCAGTAACACTAGTTTTGATCTTAAATCCACATAAAAAATATGAAAAACATGTTTGTTTCATAATTCTTTCAAGTCCTTGAATCTAGGATATCACCGTACACACACATTCATTAGAATTTATTTGTCAATCCAAATAAAATGCTTAATAAACTGAATTAGGGATTATCACATGCACATACTTTAAATTCAACATGCAAATTGATTGGTAACATATTGGATGATGTGATATGAATGTTGGCCACCATTGTCTAGAAGACCGGTTTTACCGGGCAAGGTGGGTGCCTAACACCTTCCCACCTTGTAACATAGACTTCGAACTTATATCAAGGGTTGGTAAATTAAATGCTTATCCTTATAATTTTCAATTTCTAGATTTTAACTAGGGAACAAAGCCATGTACTTTATTTTAGATTGTATCTAGGATCAAAGTCATGTAATTTTCCTATGATCAAGGTACATTCAATTTCAAATTAATAAAATGAGGAATTTTTTAATTTTGGTTTTCTTATTTATTTCAATAATTAAATAAGTGGCGACTCCATTGTAATACCCTTAATCTAAAGGTGAAAATATAATCAGTCGAACCTTCATTTTGAGAGGCAATGACACGACTCCATCCATTTATGTGGGTTAGGCCCAACACACCTTAAAAAGGGGGCCGGGGGTGTGGTCTCTCACAGTGGCGACTCCACTGGGGATATTGAGGGCTAAGCTTTAATTAGGTTATGGTGGCCAACCATGTCATTGTTTGTTTATTGCTTTTTTGTATATAATATGTCTAATATGTCATTATTTTGCATGTCATGCATCATTTGCTTGAATGAAATTTATTTTATTTGTGTGCTAGCCTGGAAGCCTGGTAGTATTAGCCGTGGATTATGGTCTTCTTGAGACTCACATACCCAGCGGTGAACCTATTACCTACCGCGACAAGGATCATCATGGTTATTCCATGGTAGTTCATAGGGACAACCTGTACCGTTTGAACCAATGCGGCGCTCCTGGTGTCATAAGTTGGGAGGTACGACGTCCTACCTTGTGGGGACCTTTAACCTACCTTCTACCCATGTTGTAATGACCCATAGAACCTACCTTTAGGTCGGTCCATGTAAATTGCATTTCATTGCGCATTTGTTTGGCCGTTGTTTGAACCATGATGACTCAAGTCCAACGCTTGAGCTCATCATGATTGTTTGAACCTTGTATGTTGTGAATTAATTGAAGCTTGAAAGCCTATGATTGAACCCTACTTGGTATGGAAGCCCAAAATTGTTTCTTGAATGAGTGAAGCCTAATACTTGAGCCCATCAAAGGTGTATACGCATGATCAACATCAAAGGCTAAAAGCTCACAAGAAGCATGCATTTCAAGTGCAAGGCCAAGCCATTTCAAGCAAATATCAAAAGATCATAATCAAGGTTCAAGCCTTCCAAGTGCAAGCCCAAGCCATTTTTATCATAATGAAGGTTCAACCATACTGAGTCTCAAGCATCCTAAATGGACCAAGAAGAAGCAAGTGACCCAACTTTGCCTTGCTCCACATTTGGTTTGCAACATCATGGTTAAGCTTAAAATTTTTTTGTTTATTCCATGTTTCTATGTTTCTTTGAATTCAAAAATTTCATATAGCATTTAATGAGCTTTGGTCATGTATATATATTAAGAAAAAGAAAAACAAAAAACAAAAAACAAAAAAAAAAAAATCTAAAAAAATTTCAAGATTTCCAAATCTTTCCCAAAAAAAGAGAAATTTTTTTGGACTAGGGGCATTGAGTCCTTAAGTCATTTAAAAAAAAAAAAAAACCTTTTTGAACTAGGGGCATTGTACTTCCTAGTGATTTTTTCAAAAAGACCATTTTTTTTTTCTTTCAAAGATTTCAAGATTCTTTAAAGTCTTCTTTTCAAAATGGTACATGAGGATCCCTTGAACAAAACTTTTTCTAAATTAAGATGTTTAAAGGCTTGAACAATCAACTTGTACCGAGAAAGGATTGATTTCATTTGATCCGTGTAAACTCTTTTGCTAAATTACTTTGAATAAAAGAAGAAATGGTCTTATAAGGCAATCAAAGAAAATCTGTCCATCAAAAAATTCAAAAGGCTCATGCATTCATTCCAAATTTCTGAAAACTTTTGTGTCTCCAATAGAGCATTCATATATTTTTTTTAAGAGGAATTTATTAAAAGAGCTCAAGTCACTATGCCTACAAGCAAGCATTGTTAGGGATAGAAGGCCGTCTTTGGTAAAACAAGATCATACCTTAATACCTAGAATGATCATTATCCCTTGCTAGCCCATTTGAGTCTTTAAACACTTAGCTTTTTTTTTTTCGTATAAACCCACTAAAATCTAAATCTAGGGTGGGAAAATTCAAAGTATGCATGCTTAAATCTCATGTTGAAGAGGAGTTGACCTTGTAACTTTGAAGCTAATTGATAAAGCTCTCCTAGAAGACAAGAAAGACAAGTAGAGAATTCATTAAGCTAAAGATAAGAGATCATCAAAGAAAAAGGAGTTTTCACTCAATCAAGGAAAGAGAAATGAAATTCTATCAATGTGAGAGAAAACAAAATGTGCATCAAGTTTGAAGAGCCTAAAATTCATCATGCCAAGAGGAATACAAGATTCATCTAAAAGAGAGTTCATCAAAAAAGGAAAAGATTCATCACGCATAAAAGGTGCAAGTGCATTGAAGTAAAAAAAAGTCTAAAGAGCACATCAAAATGACTTAAGTTGAGAAAAACAAGGAAGGTGCAAGGTCCCCAAAAAGTTCATTCAATCAAGAGATGAAAGACCAAAAAAAAAAAAAAAAAAAAACNACACAGGCAAAACTCACTCACACCTAATTCTAGATTCTGATAAGCTCTTGAAACATATGAACAAGTAACTCCTGAAACACAACAACCAAAATATTATCATTGTATGCAAAAACTTGAAAAGCATATGGAGCAATAAGCACATGATCAAGCAGAATGAAATAGAAACACTAAATCATGGCAAGATCAAACGAGTAATCACTATACACAAGCAATTACTATGCTCATTCACACAAGGAATGAACATCCGATATGCAAGATGATAAGCTCATATGAAGAGTACCATTTGCACATCCAACACTCAACCAATGCAAAATACTTGAAGAATTTGCATCTAGGAACAATCCTACTAGGGCACAAGAGTGTTCATCACTCAACCAATGCATAGTACGTATATGCATCTAGGAACAATCCTACACGGGCACAAGAGTGATGTAGTGAAGTAAATGTATGACATTAAACTTCAATAGCACAAGCATAAAGGCTGCATAAGCAAAGTATTGCACAATACATGGCACAAACCATAAAAGCCTACAAATCATGCTAGACTACAATATCATGGCATAGTATCAAAGAAAACCAAAAGCCGTAAACATTTATAAAAACTAAAAAGTACTGAATAAAAACCGTCTGAAAACCAATAACCAATGTTACTAAGTTGCTAGACTATGCTCCCCCTAACACTGTGCAAGCTCTTTCTCTAGCTCCCCCTCAGAATTTTCTCCCCCTTTTGACCAGAATGGCCAAAGGGTCAGAACTGATCTGACTCTGAATCCGAGCCATGCTCCATAGATAAGTCTTGTACTTGAGAAGAGAGCGCAGTGATCTGTCCTTGAAGGTATGCAAATTGGTCCGCGGTGTACTGCACATGGGAGTCAAGCACTGTAGACATCTGATCAATCTTAGCAAGCAACTGATCCAGTTTGCTTAAGCCTTGTGGAGGAGCCGAAGATGATGGCTGTTGTAGAGGGCTCAGGAGCCGAGGTGAACCTGTCAATCTCTTCCTCTGTATCTTCGCCTTCATCCTGCTGAACCCGTCGTGGTGGTGTGTGTATATATGCACACCGGTCTTCGATCCCTTGATGTGTGTAGTGCTTCTAGTCAGTGTATGACCACCAATGGGATAGTCTCTCTGAACAACCGTGAGGCCACTAGGTAGCTTGAGCTTTGCCTTGGCAATCAATCCCATGATCAAAGAAGGGAACGGCATCACAGTCCGTGAATTCTGCTTTGTGATGCTCTTCTTCAGGACATGCATGATATGGCCACAAATGTCAATCTCCTTATGTGTGAAGAGATCATACAGAAATCTTGTTCTTGGAGCAGAGAGAGTGGTGAGATTGGTGACCGGATAAAGATTGTGAATCATCACATAGCTTAGGGTCCTCATTTCTGGAGAGAACTTGATGGTGTTCATGGATGATTTCTTTGGTTCACCACCAAGGAGTGTAATCATCTCATCAGTAGAACCCATTCTGTCCTATAAGCAACAGTGATTGGCTGAGATGGTGGACGAGTTTCCAGAAAATCTTGAATGCTCTCTCTTGTAATCACAAACTCCTTGTGTCTTACCCAGCACTCAATACATTCTCCGTTGACAGTGGCATTGGAGAAGAAACTCTTTGATAATCTCTGAATAGACCACTCCATTGGGTTCAGCAACTTGGTCAAGTTCTATCTTTGAACACTTCAGGGATGAAAGTGCCCTCAAGAGTCTCTAACTGGACTACCCGTTCCATGATGATTGTCTTGTCCTTGTAGCAGTCATTGTACTTCATATCAGCTTCTATAGACCTGAAATGATCAGAATCAGTTCGGGCTCGCTTTGAAGACGATTTCTTCTTAGCAGCATGCTTGGTGGGAGACATCTGCACAATTTTACAAAGCAAATAAAAGAAGATGCACAAGCACAAACCAGAAGACAAACTTCATTAGATTCAAGTTAGTTCCAAATCAGACTTAAACTAACTAAAAAAACAGAGCATGGTAGACACTAAACATCATGCTAAAAGACTCCAACTTATAAAGCATAACTACATTGCACCAAATTAAGAAAAAAATGCAATAGAGGGTGTCTGTGTGCATGTGCTAATGAGTGTGTGCGGCATGAGATGCATGAGGGTGCCTAAGTGTGCCTAGTTGTGTGCCAAGAGTGTGCAACATGAACAATGAAAAGTGAGTGAAACACATAATCAATGACCAAACCTAAGTAAAATAAGGTCAAACAAGTGAAAAAACTATGGATTGAAATCACTTGATTCCATTTTGTCACAAAAATGTCACTTGGACATTTTGACAAACACTTAGCGTGCACAAATGCAAAAATTATATGAATAATGCATGAACATGTGAAAATCTACCCTCAATACATGATAAAATGCCACAAGGGCCAACACAGATGCAGAAACAACAAATGGGACACAGCCCAATCAAAAATATGAGAAAAATTCACCCAATTTTGAAAACCAACCCAAAGTTTCGAAAATCCCCAATTTTGAAAACCCTAACAAAAATTCTGCATAATCTAAGCAAAAACTTAAAAAAAAATGGTTAACAAACATACCTTGAAGAAGAAAATGCAGAAAAAATGCTTGGATTGAAGGGAAATGAATGGAATAGTGATTTGGGTTGAGAAAGTTTGAGAGAGGTTGAGCGAGGGAAGTTTGATAGTTTTGAAAAACTGTCACATCAGCTATATAAAAACTGAAAACACGCGTTTTTCGCGGGTTAGAGAGGGGCGAGACAGTCGCGAGACAGTCGCGAGAAGTGCCACTGAAGCACAAAATTTTCGCGAGAAGCATAGGTCGCGAAACAGTCGCGAGACAGTCGGTAGCTTCTGTCTGAAATTGGAAAAATCCAATTTTTAGCCAAACAGCATTTCGCGAGAAGCTGTTGGTCGCGAGACAGTCGCGAAAGTTTCTGTGTGACATGAAAATAAAAAATTTCCCTCAACTCCTTTTCGCGGGAAGCTCTAAGTCGCGAGCTTCTCGCGAAATTTCCCTGAACCTGTTTGTTGAGAGACACAAAAAAATGCAATTTAATCAAAAACAAAAGACAAGAAAGTATAAAATCACTTTCAAAAACAAATAAAACACTCAAAAATCTTTTTGGGTTTGATCAACAAAGATTGAGCATGTGAAAAACACATTTAATCAAGTACAATCACACAAATGAATAAGGCATTCATTGAACATAGACTTGTGTGTTGTGTGTGGATATCAAAAATGAGATAGTCCTTAGTCCAATGTGAAGCTTCAATGATCAATTCAATCAAGGCATACACAACTAGCCCTAGATTATGTGACCTATCTCAATTATAGAAACATGCATATATGACCTCCCACATGAACTTGATAACAATTCATTGAAGCTTTTCATTTGGCTCCATATTTAACATATCATTTGCAACTTTTGAGCAAAGAGAATCTCATTTAGAGAAAGATGCCTGAAATTTTTGATATTTCATTTGATGAGTTAGCCTTTGGCTTTTTGGGCATCATACATTTTATTTTGGTCGCTTTCCCTTTTCCTAGTCGAATACTAGTTTGTGCGACAGGCTTTTGCAGCTCTATATCTCTTTTCATTTGGAGATTTACAATTAGAGAGCTCTTTTAAAGCAGAAAATAAAAGTGGGAAGATATATAGGCATGAGTCTATGCATGTCTCAAGATCAACAAAACCATTCACTAATCATTCATGACAAGGTTGAAGATCTATTTACAACAGTCACATAGATTTTAGGATTTCTTCCACAATGATATGAGTGCATGAGAGACAAGCTAAGCTCGTTAAATGCACAAAGCCATAAGTACAAAGGTACAAGGCAAAACATGCTTTGAGACAAAACTCAACAAAGTGATCAAACTTTTTGGATTTTCTATTTTTTTATGTGTTTTTGAATTTTTGAACACACCCAAAAACAGAACAAGAGAATAAAGATTAACAAAAAAACCGGTACAAAACACCAACAGTAAAAATAGAGCAATGCATGAAACGATGCAACAGCAAAAGTCCCTAAACATTGAAAGAATTTATGCGTGGACATGTTATAATGCTTATGCATGAGTACCCCTCTTCACCCACACGTCACGTGCGTTTGGGTGATATCCTTAACGGATTGGGTACGAGAATTTGGACTGTCAAACCTTCTGGTGAAACTCTCCAAGCAAGTGGTGAAGGCACCAATCATTTTCATCACGTCCATCATGCCAGGATCACGATTCTGACTTCTCGGTTGTTCACCACCCCAAGACCTCATGTCATTTCTCCTTCCTCGTGACCGAGGTGCGCTTGAGTTGTTGTCTGATCTCAGCTTTTGACAGTTAGGTCTGGTATGTCCTTGCATTCCGCAGTAGTGACACACATAGTCCGTTCTGGGACCCCGTTGAGATCTTGGGAGAGATCTTCCTCTGGTTTCATGTCTACCTATGGAATGATTTCGGGGCTTATTCACCATCCGTTGCTCACTCACATTCTTCTTCTCAGCCTTAACATTCTCAAGAATGGGCTCTTCTACAATAGGCTCTATGGCCTTTACAAATTTCACTTCTTTGGTGGCTTTGGCTGATGAGCTGCTTCCTCCGGTGTATCCTAACCCGGACTTGTCTGAAAAAGGTTTTTGAGATGAGATAACATCATCTAACTTCTGGGAGGAGACTCTTTCTATCTTGGCATGAGCTTGCACTACCTCTTGCTCAAGAAACCTCACCTTCGTATAGGCTTCAGACAACTCGCCATTTAGTGTCTCAATCTCACACTTAGCCTCTTTATATCTGATCAAGAGACTTCTATAATCTTCCTCAGCTTTCTTCATTTTCCTTACAGCCGCCTTGGCTACTCTGGTATACTCTCCCGACTTCTCAAGTAATAAGGAGTAATTTTCTTGAAGATTAGCTGTATTCTCTTCTTCTTCTTCAGCATCTGATTCTTCCACATTCCCAATAGACTCTGAATCAGAATGCTCACCAAGCTCCTTCACAAGTGCACCCAAATCATCCGATGACTCCACATGAGCAATGGTCATGAATGCGGAGTAGTTTCCCTCTCCGTCACAACTCTCTTCCGAGTCAGAATCAGAGGAGTCTGAATCACTGAGTGTCGTGGCATAAGCTTTGCCTTTTCCCCTCAGAAAATTTGGACACTCCTTCTTTAGATGTCCATGGCCATTGCACTCATAGCATATAATTTCTGAAGAAGGTTGAAACTCCCTCCCTTCTTTCTTTGTAAACTCTTTCCTATCACCTCTTGAAGATGAAAATTTTCCTCTGTTGAATGGTTTCCCACTGTTCTTCATCTTCAGAAATTTGCGGAAGTTTTTCGCAAGAAATGCTACCTCCTTCTCCACCCCATCTTCTTCGGAGGAATCACCCATCCTTTCGGTGATGGTTTTAAGAGCAAGTGATTTACTCATCTTATGGGAAGGCAGTCCCATCTGATATATTGGAGAGACCAACTAATTCTTGAATCTTAATCTCATCCAAATCCTTGCTTTCCTCTATGGCTGTAACTTTTGCTCTAAAACTTTCAGGCAAGGACCTCAATACTTTTCTCACCACCTTAGCATCTTCAATCTTCTCCCCAAGATTGAGTTTAGCATTACAATTTCATTGAGCTTCCCATAGAATGAATCAAATGGTTCATCATCACCCATCTTGAGCTCTTCAAATTTGGTGGTAAGCATCTGAAGTTTTGTGTCCTTAACTTTCTTTGTACCCTCATAAGTGGTCTCAAAATCTCCCAAGCTTCCTTAGCAACTGTCATATGAGAGATCCTGTGGAATTCATCAGGTGACACAGCACAGAAATATAGCGTTTAAAGCTTTACTATTTGCATTGGCTGCTGCGAGAGCTGCCTTATCCCAATTTGCCTTAGGAGCTTCCGGCTTAGTCCAGCCGAGCTCTACCGCATCCCAAACGGTATCTTCTATAGAGCATAAAAATGCTCTCATTCTGACTTTCCAGAATGCGTAATTGTTCCCATCAAAAAATGGTGGAACATTGAGCGATTGAGACCGGTCCATCTCAAATAGGGTCAAGGATCACACTAAGGTATTTAAACCAAGCAAGTGTACGCTCTGATACCAATTGAAAGCTCGAAAACGTGTTGAAAAACACAAGAGCTGTTTAGACCCCCGATTAAAATTACGGCTCGATAGATTTTACACAACTTTAATATAAAGTACGGAATAGTGTAAAAACGAGTGGATGAACAATATAGCTACTCTAATCCATAAACTAAACAACACAGCAGTGTAATGGAATATAAAAGAGTAGGGAAGAGAGATGCAAACATAGAAAACACCAAGACGTGTTTCGAAGAGGAAACCGAAGAACTCGGCGAAAAACCTCTCGCCGCCCTCCAAGCGGAAATCGATCCACTAGAAATCAGTTGGGATACATGAGTAAGCAAGAGACCCTCCAAGCCTAATCTACCCGATGTACCTAAGCCCTCCAAGCTCCTACTCCAACAAGGCTTCTCGGAACGTGTCTTGTCTTAGTTATCCGGATCCCGCAACAAGCTCCATGTTGCATCTGCCATTCCAGGCTTCTTCCAATGCTTCCCAGAGCACCAAAACGTCACCAACACTCTCAAAAGGTGTGGTAAGTGTTTTGGCTATCAACCTCTCAATGGTTGGAAATGGAGAGGGAAGGGTTGAGGAGATACTACAAGCAAGTGTATAGAGAAAGTGGGGATGACAATCTCTAATTACAAATGTGTTTGGCTAGGGTTTCTCTCTGAAGCATTCCTTAACATTTGTGGTAATGGGGGTTTATATAGGATAGGTGCAAAATGTGTGAGTCAGTCAGTACAGGCTGGCAGAACAGCATGTCTCGCGGGTGTCTCGCGGGAAGGCCTTACCCGCGAGATACTCGCGAGAGACAGCTGTCTCCATCTGTCATGACTCTTCGCATTCCAGCATGTGCAGGGCACATGCTTCACTTCGCGGGAAGCTTAGTCGCGAGATACCCGCGAGATTCCATCAGCTTCCAAATTGCTTGAGTCTTCACACACTCTCTATCACACACCCCTTACAACAATTCCCACAACAAATACAGGGTATAAACAATTGATAGTAATTAAATCAAATTTGGCACGGAATAAAAGCCAACAAAACACATAGTTGTAAATCACAACTTTACATTAAGCATGTGTAAACTTGGAGCATTGGCCTATTTATATTGTGTGCAAGTTTTCACAATAATTGGTTTCTAACAAGCTAGAGAAAGAAAGCCTTTTTGCAGGAACCAAGGATGGCGGACCATGATCTTCTTTCATGTACCCTAATGGTCACAACATCAAATAAATTTAGTTTCAATCTAAGCATGGAATATGCCCCAAACTAGGAGCATTGGGTAAGTACTTCCAATTCATTTCAATGAATAAATCCTTTGCTAATTGAAATTTTTTTTGCAGGAATTAAGTAAGGACTTATCTAGCAATTCACATCAACTTCCAGCCAAAGTTATTCTTATTCAAAGGATAGGTTTTACAAAAAAAAAAAAAAATCATCATGAATTTATCTTCATCACTTTTACTCCATTTTCATCTTCATCTTCTTCATTTTTTGATAATGAACAAATCTTCATATTTCCAAAAAAAAAGAAAAAAAAAGAAAAAAAAGAAAAGACAAGACAAAATTTTCAAAAAAAGAAAAAAAGAAAAAAAAAAGAAGAAGGAAATTTTCAAAAAAGGCCTTGGGACTAGGGGCATTGGACTCGCACTTCTTAGGTTGCTTTCAAAAAAAAAAAAAAAAAATCAATCAAAATTTTCAATTCCTTGAAAAAATTCAAGATTTCCAATTTTTTCAAAAAAAAAAAAAAAAAAAAAAAACTCATCAATCAAAATTTTCAATTCCCTCAAAAAAATTTAGGACATGAGCCAAAGCCCAAAAAACCTTTGGTCCTTTGAAAACATGAGCTAGGATCTAGAACCTTTGGTCCTCTGAAAACATGAGCCAAAACCCAAAAAACCCTTGGTCTTTTGAAAACATGAGCCAAGACCCAAAACAAACCCTTGGTCTTCTGAAAACATGAGCCAAGATCCAAAAATCCTAGATCTCTAAAAACATGAGCCAGGATCCAGAACCTTTGGTCTTCTGAAAACATGAGCCAAAGCCAAAAAAACCCTTGGTCCTCTGAAAACATGAGCCAAGATCCAAAAATCCTAAGTCTCTGAAAACATGAGCCAGGATCTAGAACCTTTGGTCCTCTGAAAACATGAGCCAAAGCCCAAAAAACCCTTGGTCCTCTGAAAACATGAGCCAAGATCCAAAAATCCTAGGTCTCTGAAAACATGAGCCAGGATCCAGAACATTTGGTCCTCTGAAAACATGTGCCAAAGCCCAAAAAACCCTTGGTCCTCTGAAAACATGAGCCAAGATCTAAAAATCCTAGGTCTCTAAAAACATGAGCCAGGATTCAGAACCTTTGGTCCTCTGAAAACATGAGCCAAAGTCCCAAAAACCCTTAGTCCTCTGAAAACATGAGCCAAGATCCAAAAATCCTGGGTCTCTGAAAACATGAGTTAGGATCTAGAACCCTTGGTCCTCTAAAAGCACGAGCCAAGATCCAAAAATCCTAGGTCCTTTGAAAACATGAGCCAAGATCCTTGGTCCTCCATATTTTCTTGACCTCAGGTAAGCATGTCTTGTATTCATTAAAAAAAAAAATTGCATGCATGAACTACGTTGGGACCTGATCCTCCCACTAAAAAGTACGTAGGCAATCTCCTTTGAGATTCGGTCCACATTTTGATCCACTACATGACTATCTACATTTTTATCTACATGCATCATACATTCACTACGGTTAAATACTGATTGTAAAGTTAGGTGTCTTTTTCATACATTGACATTCGCTTTTCAAGCTCTGCCAATGAGGGGCATTCTGTTGACACCTCATTTTGAAACCTGCATTTAACCTCACATGGAGGGTAAAGGGGTACTTTCACCTCGAAAATGTTCATCTTGATTTTGGCTATTAGATCCTTAATCTCATTTCACAAAAATGATCTTGATATTGTAACGATCAAATCAACTGGTCATAAGCTCTAATCGGACCACCAAATTGAAAGTTATCATCAAATCAAGTTTTAATGGTTGAGATGCACTATCACAAATTGAATCCAATTATATGTGATTATGAACAATTGATTTCAATTGGTTATAAGTATAATTAATTAGAGATCAATGATGTGTCATAATTTGATTGGTTAGGACTACATTTTATGGTGATGTTGCATACACCTAATTAATTAGATAGTAAACATTAATTATTTAATGAGTAATTTGTGCAATTATTTTTTAATTAGAGTAAATTTGGAACCAATTAAGTCTGAAATTGGAGTGATTGGAGCCATTTAATGTTAATTGGGAGCTAATTTGGGACCAATTAATGTTAATTGTGCTTAAACTATTTTTTAACAAATGACCTATGCTCACCATTTCAACGATATCTCTCATAATATTTTGAATCTGTGAATGAGGTTAATTTTTCCAGAAACTAGATATCCAGGGCTTCAATTTGAGCATAAGAATGAGATAATTCCGATCAGAATCGAGTTAGATATAATTTTTCGAAGTTGGCTCTATATGCTGTTACAGCAGCTACGGAAAAACCGAATTTTGGCTTGCTCCTCACTCCCATTAATCTTTCCATTTAATGCACCAGATTTTTTCCAAGGCTAAAATGAGGTCTAGATTCATGATTCTTTGTCAACCCTCATTAATGGTCTTTCATTTATATTCCCTCCACCATTATTATATAAACTCTCCATCTCCTTCATTCCAAAGCACACAAAAAAATTCCTTCTTCTCCTCTCTTGAGTTCTAGTGAAATTAAATAGTCTTGTCATATCTTGGTTTTCCTGAAACTCAAGGTATTGAGTGAGACTTACTCTTCCTCTCCTAGTTCTTCTTTTTTCCTCCACCCTTAGGACCTCCACCAAGAGTCTCCTCCTCCACCGTATGAATCTTGCATGAAGGTATAATTCATTTCCTTAACTTGTTTTTTGTGTTGCAATGATGAAAATTTAAGATTAAAGCATGATAGTAATTATTTGAATCCTCTTGAATATGTTTGAATGTTGTTATGTGTTCTTCACATGTTCTTGATTTTTATCACATGTTCATGCATAAACACTAGTTTTGATCTTAAATCCACATCAAAAATATGAAAAATATGTTTGTTTCATAATTCTTTAAAGTACTTGAATCTAGGATATCACCGTACACACACATTCACTAGAATTTATTTGTCAATCCAAATGAAATACTTAATAAACTGAATTAGGGATTATCATATGCACATACTTTAAATTCAACATGCAAATTGATTGATAACATATTGGATGATGTGATATGAATGTTGGCTACCATAGTCTAGAAGACCGGTTTCACCGGGCAAGGTGGGTGCCTAATACCTTCCCACCTTGTAACATAGCCTCTGAATTTAGATCAAAAGTTAGTAGATCAAATGTTTATCCTTGTAATTTTCAATTTATAGATTATAACTAGGAAATAAAGCCATGTACTTTATCTTAAATTGTATCTAGGACCAAAGTCATGTAATTTTCCTATGATCAAAGTACATTCAATTTCAAATTAATAAAATGATGAATTTTTCAATTTTGGTTTTCTTATTTATTCCAATAATTAAATAAGTGGCAACTCCTTTGTAAAACTCTTAATCTAAATAGAAAAATATAATCAGTCGAATCTCCATTTTGAAAGGCAATAACACGACTTTACCTATTTATGTGGGTTAGGCCCAACACACCTTAAAATGGGTGCCGGGGGCGCGGTCTCTCACAGAGGCATATGAGTGTAGTACAAGTAAGAGTGTAGTACAAGAATGTGTGCTATACAAGTAATCTAGTTGGACGTGAAGCCCACAACACTATGCACGTTAACAATATGGAAATATAAGCCATTTGATATTTGATTTTTGTTCGCAAAGAGCTTCTTCTCTCTTTGGTATTTCTTGGCATTCTTTTTGAAGCACTTCCTCTATTTCTCTACCTCATTGGAGTATTCTCTCTTTTTCCTTGTATCCAAGGGAGTCAATCTCATACCGAAGGCTGTACCAGTTTGGCTAGCGGAACGATATATTTCGGTACTGGTTAATACCGGTGTACTGTTTCGGGTTTACCGCTATTTTATATATTTAACACACACACACACACACACACACACACACACACATATATATATATTATAAATGTACTACGTCCATAATATATTCTCAACACTTTTACAACAAATCGTATGTGTGTTATTTTTTATTGGTTCTAACTTGAACATACTACTAAAATAACTTTTTTGCCCCACCAATAAAAACTCATAACAATCTAAAACTTAAAACTTGTTGTGAAAGTATTGTAAAAATATTGTAAATAAATTTTTTTTTTTTGTTGGTACATGTATCTCAATTTTCCACTACCCTCTGCCAACAATTTTTTTTTAATAACTCACTTTTTTTCACCTCCACTCATTCTCTTTTACTTTTACAATTTATCTTTCTTTATTTTTATCTTGATTTTATCTCCTCCACATGTTTACCTCCATTGAGTCTTGTCTCATTTAAAATTTCAAAAAGCTAGTCTTATCTCCTTACCTTTGGTCAATCATCACGTGGGCGCCCAAAGCAAGACTCTCCGAGAAACACTTAAGACATAAAAAAGCAAAGAAGAAGAAGAAGAAGAAGAAGAAGAAGAAGAAGAAGAAGAAGAAGAAGAAGATTACAGGAACATAGAGTCATAGACATTACAGAGACCACGAAGAAAAATGGAAAGCTAAGCAGAAAAGAGACTGAGATACAAGAGAGATGTATCAGATCAGGAAATTTGTTAAGAAATTATCTTAGGTGAGTGAAAAAATACAAAGAAATCTATGTTTTTGTTTCGGGTAGGTATCCATTTTCCGGCCGAAATCCGGTATTTCTGCTGGTACAGTCGAAACGCTCCCGGTATTGTCAGTATTTAAATCGGTACGAAATGAGGATGTTTTTGTACCGTTTTAGGTATCGATATGAAAAATATCGGCAGTATTGGCTGGTACGGTGCAAAACTGACTACCTTGGTTGTATTTATCTCTTCTTTTAACTCCAATCTTTGTTGAATTAAGCCAAAAACATTCTTGATCCACTTTTGCAGGGAACCACAAAGGTTTTCTCCTTGTTGTGGCCTCTTTGGAAAGGCTTTGGCCTACTTGCCCTAAGGTGTCCAAAATTATTGCATTGTGGTAAAAGAGAATGGCTGGGAGGTGCTTGACTTAGGTTTTTCTAAACAATAATTTCATGCTCAATTGGCTACAGCCCTATCAATTCATTCCTCTATATTTTGCTTTACACATCTCTTATTTGACCAGGTGAATATATTCACATAGAACTCCAAATCAATAAATTTGTAATCAGTCATTTTAAAAAAATACACTTCTGGGATTATGACTTTGATCAATTGTTATTTTAATCCATTGACTTTGATAACACAATAATTTAAATTCTTTTGTCCATTGGCATTAACAAATTTCTATTAACTCCCTTAAAACAATTATTGGTTCACATTTTTTTTTTTACATTAAAAAATAATTTTAGAAATAATTTTATTGATTTATCAAACAAGACATACAAATTTTAAACATAGTAAGCTAGATTGACATGTTGGGTCTCAAATAATATTATCAAAAATATTAGCAATCCAAAATAATAATCACACAGAAAAACACAAATATTTTACGTGGAAAACCCTTTTTCTTGAAGGGAAAAAACCACAGGACAAACTCTGAATAATTTCACTATTATCAAATCAATTACAATAATTCTTGTGTATGTCTCACGGTTAAAGAAAAATCTCTCTTATTTTTCTTTACTCACACACACACACACACTAATTATCTCTTTCAAAAGTAGTAATACTTTGCTCTCTCCTTATTGGCTATCTTCTTAAAGGCGGCAACCCTTTACTCTATCATCCTTGGCTATCTTCTTGAAGGCGGTAATACCTTGCACTCTTTTTCCTCTTGCATTCCTCCCAAGCGAAAATCTCTTTTCTCTTGGTTTCACGCTCTATTTTCCCTCTCTACATAGGGAGAACCCTTGGGCCAAAGCCATCAAATTCTTTGTAGCATTGTCTATTTATAAGATCCTTTTACTATTCTCTCTTGGACTAGGAATACATTATCTCTTTAACAATGAGTCTATTTCCTCTTGGAATAGGAACACATTACCTCTTTAACAAGGAATAGACCTCCTTCCACACTAAGGAATAGTCTTTCCTTCTATAACAAGCAAACCCAAATGAATTTTTTCTTCTTCAACTAATAAACCTAATTGACTTTCCAAGTCGTAATTGGAATTTGAGGCAATTTTTCAACAATCTCCACCTTGACTCAAATCCTATCAATTGTCCTCAACTATCTTCTTTCCTCTTGGGATAGCTTCTATCTTAATCAAGTAGTTCTCTTTTCCTCTTGGAATAGCTCCACCTTAATCAAAGTAATCCATTATCTTCCATCTTAATTCACACAAAGAGTCATCCACTAAATCAACCGAGCTCTAATACCACTGTTAGTCCTTTCTTTCACAGCATTGTGTGTAACTGATCTTAATAGAGTTAATTGAATAACTCCCAAAGCCTGTCTATCAAGAAGGTTTCATTCTTCATCCTTCATAGTTTCAAGTTTCGTCCCCAAAAGAGGTAAATGCAATTTCTTCCCATAGAGATAATCTTCAATCTGCATTCTCCAATACACGAAGTCTGTTCCATAAAAATTTTCAATTCCTAAACCCTTGCCTTCTTCTCTAGCCATTGCTTCCACTCTAACCTTAACTTTGATACTACTTATTGGGTCCCAAATAATATTATCACAAATATTAACAATCCATAGTAGCAATTACACACAGAAGAGGCAAATGCAATTTCTTTCCATAGAGATAATCTTTAATTTGCATCCTCCAATACGCGAAGTCTATTCCGTCAAATTTTTCAATTCCTAAACCCTTGCCTTCTTCTCCAGCCATCGCTTCCACTCTAACCTTAGCTCTGATACTACTTATTGGGTCCCAAATAATATTATCACAAATATTAGCAATCCAAAATAGCAATCACACATAAGAACACAAATATTTACGTGAAAAACCTTTTCTCTTGAAGGGAAAAAACCACGTGACAAACTTCGTATAATTTCACTATTATCAAATCAATTATAATAATTATTGTGTATGTCTTATAGCTAAAGAAAAATTTCTCTTATCTTTCTTTGCTCTCTCTCACACACACTAATTATCTTTTTCAAAGGCAGTAACAATTTCCTCTCTCCTCCTCAACTATCTTCTCAAAGGCGGCAATCCTTTGCTCTCTTCTCCTTGGCTAACTTCTTGAAGGCTACAATACCTTGCACTCTTTTTCGTCATGTCCCTCCCAAGTGAAAATCTCTTTTCTCTCTCTTGGTTTTACGCTTTATTTTCCCTTTCCCCATAGGGAGAACCCTTGGGCTAAAGCCATCAAATTCTTTGTAGCATTGTCTATTTATAAGACCCTTTTGCTATTCCCTCTTGGACTAAGAATACATTACCTTTTTAATAAGGAGTCTATTTCCTCAAGGAATAGGAACACATTACCTCTTTAACAAGGAATAAACTTCCTTCCACACCAAGGAATAGTCTTTCCTTCTATAACAAGTGTCGAGGTTCTTTTTACATTTCTTGTACCTTAGACACGCGTCTTGATGTTATTGGACAATGCTTAGTCTAGGCTTTTTCTAAGAAGGAAGTTGGGCCTAACACTCTGCAGAATGGGCTCTAAAGTACCATTCTGCCGTTGCCAGTTTGTGCGCAAACGTTGAGTCCAAGTCTAAGGGAAGACACTGCAAAGTGGGCTTGTCCTTTGTTTCTATCGCAGAATGAACTTTTCTCTAGTTTCTGCCACATGTCTGACTTTTTTGCTATACAGCAAAATTTTCTGTTGTATAGTGAAACTGTTTGTTATGCAGTAAAGCCTTCTGCTGTGCATTAAAACCTTCTGTTATGCAATAAAGCCTTTTGCTATGCAATAAAGCTGTCTGTTGTGCATTAAAGCTGTCTGCTGTGCATTAAAGCCTTCTACCATGTAGTAAAGCCTTTTGCAATGTGAATGACTACTTTTTATTTTTTACTGTAGAAATAATCTTCTACTTCCTGCATATAAATAAATCTAAAACTCAAAGAAAATACCAATCAAGCAAATGTTAGCTTACATGGGTTACCATATTCTCAAATATATACATACATATATTTGTAAATATACTTATACGTATTCACATATACATCTATAAAATATATTTTGCAGAACATAAGTAACAAGATATATGTATATATATATATATATACACTTATTGTAGGATAATGATTAGTTTGTGTCAAAAGTAAAATACGTAATAACAAAGAAATAGGAAAGGTTCAGCAGAAAAGGTTTAGCTAGTATAATAGCTAACACAGTAAATATAATAAAAAGGTGCTATAGCAGAATAACTAGTACAGTAAGTAAAGAAATCATAGCAGGACAACTGATGCAGCAAATGTGATAAAAACGTGTTACAGTAGAATGGCTAAATACAGTATATATAAGTAGGGGTGTGCATAGGTCGGGTTGAGAGGATTTTTTGACCCAACCCACCATGGTGGGTAAAAAAAAAATTTAACCCAACCCAACCCACATAGGTCGGGTTGAACCCATCAGTTTGACAATTTATTATTATTATTATTATTAAATTGAGTAAAAAAAAAATATAAATATTAATATATTAAAAAAGCTTAAAGATTAGTATCAATGTAACTTCTTAAAGGCAAACAACATTAATGACTAAACAACAATAGTAATTTACTAGAGTTTGTGTGAACTAATTGGCTTTTATATAGAATAAGAAGAGCTGATTATTTTAAAAAATTTATTAATTATATAATATTATATATATATATATATTAAACTAGTATCAGCAGGAGGAATCGAGGAAGTGTTGCTCTACAGCTAGTTTTATTTTTTTAATTATTAAATATAATATATATATATATATAAGTGCCCTACAGCTGGTTTTAAAAAAATATTAAATATATAAAATATTTTAAATATATATTAAATATGGGTGAGTCGGTCGGGTTTGGCGAGTTTGTAATTTTATGACCAAAACCCAACCCGATCCGCTATAAAAAAATTTTGTAACCTAACCTAACCCACCAAGTCCTAAAAATCGACCCAACTCGGCGGGTCGGGTTGGGTCGGGTTTGGCGGGTCGGTGAGTTTTCTGCTCACCCTTAGATATAAGTTATAATGAGAAAAATCAAATATATTTGCACTTGAAATCTAGTATTGAATCTTTCCATAGAATAAGTAAACTAAGAAGGAACCCAAACGCCAACTTGAACAATCTTATCATAGGCTTTTGCCATTAAATTGTGTATTTTGGAGAATAGGCCTAAATGGCTATTAACTATTACTTTTGGGGATTTCAAAGAGTGGGTTTGCTAAGAGGGAGGAAAAGATAGTCTATTGATGCATGCCCTATTCTTGCCATGTTTTCTCTTTCTTTTTACCACTTTCTTTCTTTCTCTCTGTTCCTTTTTACTCTTAGTTCTAACTACTATCTTGCGGTGGGTTGTTTTTCTCACTTGGATCTTTCCCTTTTGGATCCCTTTCTCCCTGGGTGCCCCTCCTAGGTGTTGGGTTCCTCCCCTTAGGTGCTTTTCCCTTTTCATCCATGGCTACCTCCTCCTTTTATAGTGAGCTAATTCAATAGGATTTCTCTCTTTTACCCCTAGGGTTTCACCAACTGTTTTTTGTTTGTTGCGAGCATCCCTTTAGGACTACCTACCAACCCATTGGTTGCACCAACCACTGTCATTACTCAGTACATGTTTGCTGCACTATTACTCATTTCACTACAAAATTTCATTTTATTTGTTCTTGCTGTATACCTCTACCTCTAGGTTCAAACGGATAAGGATTGGGCTACCTCACTACCTAGTTCTATGGCATGCATTAGATGGTCCCAACCATCTATTACTTCTTTTGGGTAAGATACCATCCCAGTAAGGTATATTCCCAAAAGAAGTCATGGCAGGAAACCAAATATAGACCCCCTTTTTCCCCTACCACCAAACCACACCCTTTGAATCCCTTTGACCGTGGGCCCACCTCTTTTGTATTAGCTGGGTACAGGTTGGTGGTGCTCTGGCCCTTTTGTACTTGCTCCACTATCTTCTATTTTTTGTCTTCTTTCGGTCTTACGCTGTTTCTGCCGTAGCAGATTAGTTTTGTTTCATTTTGCTATGTGTTTTTTGTCTTTTTTCTTCATGCGTTTCCTGCTGCATTTGTCATATCCTTTGGTTTGGCTTTTCTTTCCTTTACGTGATTCTTGCTGCTGACACTTCCTGCTGTTCCTTGTTTCTTTTCACCATGCTTCTTCATATTAGTTTTCATGCCTATCTTTTATATAAAAGGATTTGGGCCTTTGTGGGCCAAATAATGTTGACTGGATCAAAAGGGTTTTGGGCCCAATTTGTTTTTATCTGTCAAAATCATTTTGCTAGAGAACTGTATTCTGCGGCAAAGTTGTATTCTACTACAGATCACTTTCCCTTACATTTCTTTCTTTGGACCTCTCTTGCTCTTTGGTCTTTTTGGCGGGCCTTTGGGCCTTGTTTTTCATTGGGCTTTCCTTCGTATGGGCTTTTGGATATGGATTCAAAAAATGGGCATCAACAACAAGGAAACCCAAATTAATTTTTCCTTCTTCAACTAGGAAACCTAATTGACTTCCAAGTTATTATTGGAATTTAAAGCAATTTCCCAACATGACAATTATTCAAAGTTAATGGACGAAAATGAATAATTTTAAACTTGACAGATTAAAATGAAAATTGATTAAAATTAATAGACTAAAATGTAAATTTGTATAAATTAATAGACGAAAATGATAATTGATCAAGATTTTGGGATGTAAATTGTATCTATGCCTTTTTTTCAATTTGCTTAATTACACTGTAGAAGACCTATTTTAGGGAAGATATAGAATCTAAAAGATAGTAGTCTTTTTTATTGTATCTCTATGATGTGTTGTATCGTATGTGAACTTGTTAGAGCATTTACATATGGTATCTTACAAAGTTTAGCTTTTAGCAACTCAAAAATCACCTTATCTATTTTAACACACCATTCTATACCTCACCCTACATCCTATTTCTTATTGATTACATATATTCATTTTTTTATATTAATTTTACTTAATTTTACTCTTTATCTATTAAATTATTTATTAATTTCACTCTCTTTTTCTCTCTACCTCTTCCTCTATTTTTGAGTAGTTCTGCTACTAGTAGTAGAATTACTGTAGCAGCCAAATCTTTTTAACTTTAGCACATGAGATGTAGAAGCATTTTTGATGTTTAATATGCTAAAATAATAACTTTTTTGAAGTTTTAGCAACCATGTTATGTGAATCACATGCCTTTAGAATTAGATGTACAGCCCTCATGTTATGATTAGAATTAGCGGTTAGTGTATGTGTAACTGCTTTCTGTTAGCTTCATTACTCTGTTTCCTGTATACATATAACATGGTTGTAATAATTTGCTTAATTAATGAGAATTATCCCAGATTTATCTCCTACACATCCACGGACCAACATAGGATTAAGTTATTTTCGCAAGTTCTTCCCAAATTATTATTATTTTTTTTATGTGAGATTTTTTTTGGGATATAACTGCGAAAAGCTTCCTTGATTTACTTTTGGGAGTAAGAAAAAAACCAAAATATTAATAAAATGCTGGTTTTGGGCAACAACCTCAGTATCTATATTATTTTTTCAACTTCTAAGGCCATACTCTTTATCATACTATTTCTCACAATTATACTAGGTCACTTTTCAAATGGACCTATCAATTTTTTTTCTACTACACACAATGTTTCTTTACTACGCACAATGAGCCACATAGAATAATAGGGACAAAAGATTTCTAAAAGTTTGTGGCTCTTTAATTTTTGGCAAAAATTCTAGAGCACATAAAAATTTATAATTTTTATCACAATTATTTATGTGGTAAGTTGTAAGTAGTAGAAAAAGAGTAAAGGATCTTGTGAGAGCAACTAATCACATTCTATTACGTAAGATAATTCTAATAAAAATTATGGCTTCTATGTAGTATTAAATGTGGCTTTTATGTGGTATTAGAATTATTAATTTTTTATTATTTATTTTAAAGAATAGAATTACTCATATTGATGTGGGGAGTTGTGACTCTATCCTATCCAAGACTGCAGGAACGCCATAGGAAAAAATTGGCCAAAAAAGGAGTAGGTCCAACTCTGCAGGAACGTCAAATCTCTTCCACAAATATGAAACCTAAGGACGTGTACAGTGGGCCAAAATAGTAATAGGCCCGATTCTGAAAAGATTTTCCGTACTCTCTTTTTTTATTCGCCAAATCTCTTCCGCACATATGAAACCTGAGGACGACATACGTTGGAGTTTGAGGACCAAAATTTGCTTTATAAAACCTCATTTCCAACATGGCCTTAACTTGAGGACGATGGTTGTGGTCTATTTGCTTGAAAATATCGTTCCTCATTACCAATACTAAGTTTAATTTCATATAGATTGGTTCAGGAGAGGGGAGAATTGCTGTTAAACCTAATCTTCTTATGAAGAGCAGACTCAATATAGTTTGAGGGGATAAATTAAAGTGGGACTTTTTATATTTAAATTGGAAAGAGCCCACCACGATGAATTAAATGCATAATTAGATGAATAAATACTAATCACACACAAGTTAATTTCATATAAAGAATCAAATCTCATTATTTAAGCATAAAATTTAAGAAAAAAGAAATAATTTTTTTTTAAAAATTGAGATTTACTTTATTTTGGATAATGGTATACATGGTTAATTAAAAGAAAAAAAGACTCAATAAGAAAGTAAAATTGTAATTTAATTTTTCAAAATTTTTCTTGATGTTTAATTAAGAAAGAGATAGAGATTGATCAAGATTTTAGGATGTAAATTTTATCTATGCCTTTTTTTCAATTTGCTTAATTACACTGTAGAAGACCTATTTTGGTGAAGATATGGAATCTAAAAGATAGTAGTCTTTTTTATTGTATCTCTATGATGTGTTGTATCGTATGTGAACTTGTTAGAGCATTTACATATGGTATCTTACAAATTTTAGCTTTTAGCAACTCAAAAATCACCTTATCTATTTTAACACACCATTCTATACCTCACCCTACATCCTATTTCTTATTGATTACATATATTCATTTTTTTTATATTAATTTTGCTCTTTATCTATTAAATTATTTATTAATTTCACTCTCTTTTTCACTCTACCTCTTCCTCTATTTTCCTCTCTTTCTTTGAATTTTTTTTTTTATAAAAAAAACCACTAGCTAACAACTCAACCACCGCAATCCACAAACCATAAAACCCACTTAACAACATATTGAAACCCATCAATCACCGCTCACAACCAACCACACCACCCCTAAAACTTGTGCCAGCATCGCAACTAGGGTTGGCCCTAAACCTAGGCCATTTAGGCCATGGCCTAAGGCCCCCAAATATGGGGGCTGTAATTTTTTTTTTTTTAATTAAAGAAATTTTTTTTTGAATTAGTTGTATATTTTTCCCACTCTTAAGAATGCTTAAAATATTAGAATTATGCTAGTATATTACAAGTTTTATTGCATAGGTGCTATAAATTGACATGTCTCAAGAAGAAATTTAATTCTCATTTCTTCTATTGTTGAAGTGTCACATTATTGTCATATCAGTTTATAAACTTTTTGTAGTAAAATTTGTATTAAGTTTAACATTTTCTTCAAAAAAAAGAAGAAGAAAAGAATTAATAGATATACAACCCAATCACCATTAAGTGAATGAAAAATGATAAAGCTAATACAAATTTTACGACAAAAAACTTACAAACTGATGTGACAAGAAAATGATCGTTGTCACTTAAACAATATAATAAATAAATGTTTGAATAATATTTTTTTATCGGCAATATGCTAGTTTGTAAAACCTATATAGTAAGTATTATTAGCTCACTTTGAGTGAATTAGTCATATCAAATAAGTAAGAATTAACAATAAATTTAAAATAAAAATATAATAAAAACTAAACTAAATATCATTTTAAGTGATATTTCGACGTATAAAGGTCTCTTTAAAATTTTCGTCTTAGTCCATCCAATCTCAACCTAGACCCATGTACCAACGAACCCAACATCACCAACACAGCCTTGCTCATAAGTCATAACAAGAAACAACGACGAGATTTTGGAGGTTGGTTTGAGAGAGGACAGAGGCGAAAGACCAAGAGAGTATCTTTTTGCTTGCATTAATGATTAATTTGCTACTAGCAGTAGAATCACTGTAGCAGCCAAATCTTTTTAACTTTAGCACATGAGATGTAGAAGCTTTTTTTATGTTTAATATGCTAAAATAATAACTTTTTTGAAGTTTTAGCAACCATGTTATGTGAATCACGTGCCTTTAGAATTAGATGTACAGCCCTCATGTTATGATTAGAATTAGTGGTTAGTGTATGTGTAACTGCTTTCTGTTAGCTTCATTGCTCTGTTTCCTTTATACATGTAACATGGTTGTAATAATTTGCTTAATTAATGAGAATTATCCCAGATTTATCTCCTACACATCCACGGACCAACAAAGGATTAAGTTATTTTCAAAAGTTCTTCCCAAATTATTATTATTATTTTTTTTATGTGAGATTTTTTTGGGATATAACTGCGAAAAGCTTCCATGATTTACTTTTGGGAGTAAGAAAAAAACCAAAATATTAATAAAATGCTGGTTTTGGGCAACAACCTCAGTATCTATATTATATTTTCAACTTCTAAGGCCACACTCTTTATCATACTATTTCTCACAATTATACCATGTCACTTTTCAAATGGACCTATCAATTTTTTTTTACTACACACAATGTTTCTTCACTACGCACAATGAGCCACATAAAATAGTAGGGACAAAAGATGTCTAAAAGTTTTTGGCTTTTTAATTTTTGGCAAAAATTCTACGACCACATAAAAATTTATAACTTTTATCACAATTATACATGTTGTAAGTTGTAAGTAGTAGAAAAAGAGCAATGGTTCTTGTCAGAGCAATCAATCTCATTCTCTCACGTAAGATAATTGTAATAAAAATTGTGGCTTCTATGTAGTATTAAATGTGGTTTTTATGTGGTATTAGAATTATTAGTTTTTTATTATTTATTTTAAAGAATAGAATTACTCATATTGATGTGGGGAGTTGTGACTCTGTGCCGGTTTGGATAGCACTTTGTTTCACTCAAAGTGGGATTGTGTTTTCAGTTTTTTTTTTTTTTAGCCGGACTTATTGACTTTTGGGAGAAAAAAATACTGTGCATGTACTGTGCGTGCACTGTTCATATATTGTTCATATACTGTTCACGCATTAAAAATATTAAAAATGGGTCTTACAATACTATTCATATATTTAAAAATGATTTTACTACAATATTTTGAGCAACAATTAATTTTCAAGAACAATAAACTGAATCTACACGGACCCTATCCTATCCAAGACTGCAGGAACGCCATAGGAAAAAATTGGCCAAAAAAGGAGTAGGTCCAACTCTGCAGGAACGTCAAATCTCTTCCACAAATATGAAACCTAAGGACGTGTACAATTGGCCAAAAATAGTAATAGGCCCGATTCTGAAAAGATTTTCCGTAGTCTCTTCTTTTATTCACCAAATCTCTTCCACAAATATGAAACCTAAGGACGACGTTTTGAGGACCAAAATTTGCTTTATAAAACCTCATTTCCAACATAGCCTTAACTTGAGGACGATGGATGTGGTCTATTTGCTTCAAAATATCGTTCCTCATTAGTTTAATTTCATATAGATTGGTTCAGGAGAGGGGAGAATTGCTGTTAAACCTAATCTTCTTATGAAGAGCAGACTCAATATCAAGGGCGGAGCCAAAAATTTTGGTTTGTAGAAGCCAAGTTGTGATGCAAATATGTTAGTTAAGACAAACCTTTACACACACACACATATATAAATTAATTTACTAAAGGAATTTATCATATTCTAAATTTTAATGAGTATATAAAAGTCATGTATTTTTTCTATTATACATGTACAAAAATTTATCATTTTCTACATAGCTTAATTTGTTAAACCTCTTAAATTATATGATTTTAGTATACTTTCTCTTTCTTTTAAGAGCACCATTGAAATGACTCAAAATTTAGGGTGCTAACTTCAATTTTTACATGCTACATTTTTTAAAATGTAAATAATATACATACTATAAATTAATTTTTTAAAATTTTGGGGGGACCTTGACCCCCCACCCTTGTGTGTGGCTCCGCCACTGCTCAATATAGTTTGAGGGGATAAATTAAAGTGGGGCTTTTTATATTTAAATTGGAAAGAGCCCACTATGATGAATTAAATGCATAATTAGATGAATAAATACTAATCACACACAAGTTAATTTCATATAAAGAATCAAATCTCATTATTTAAGCGTAAAATTTAAGAAAAAAGAAATATATATATATATATTTTAAATTGAGATTTACTTTATTTTGGATAAGATTATACACGGTTAGGTAAAAGAAAAAAGACTCAATAAGAAAGTAAAATTGTAATTTAATTTTTCAAAATTTTCTTGATGTTTAATTAAGAAAGAGATAGAGATTGTTTAGTGTGTTGCTATGTAGAAGATTAGATTGCTAAAGTTGAAAATTTACCGTGTAGAATATTAGTTTACAAAAATTGAAATCTTAAGGCATTAGAAAAAATTATCTGTCAAATGATTAGACAAATTAATTTTAAAAAAACATCATTTTGGAGTTTGAATTGGATTAAGTTGGTCTAATATTTTAGAGGTATTTTTAAATATGAGAAAAATAATGTGCAAATAGTTTTTATTTTTTAGACCATTTATTGTTATAAAATCTTGGACTTTTTATAATGGGTGTAGAGTCATTTTATGAACTAGGTAGGATCTTTTCATAGTGAAAACTTAGGCCTAGGCCTTAAGCAGACACTGCTCTTTAACCATAGTTCTCAAATTGTAAATTGATTTTTGTTTTTTTCTTTTCATGTTTTTGTAAATATACAAACATCTATAATAAAATTATATATATATATATATATATGAAATGTATATTCATTATAAATTTGAACCATATTTAATTAATGACTAATTTAACCATCTCTTACATTATAATAATAACATTAATAAAAAGTAATTATGTTGTCATGTAATATCTTATTCATAATATAGGACATAAATTTACAAATATGAAATTAAGTCAAGAATATAGTACATATTTTGCAGGAGGAAAAAAAAAAAAAACTCATAGACATGTTATTTTATTAAGCTCTATATGCCATATATGGTACGATATATTTTTCTTTTTTTCAATCGACATAGTACGTACCAATTCATATAATATTGACAACCATGCTTGTGAATTGTAATGTCACAAGAGGGAACCTAATTAAGCATGATGTATATATTAGGCGTTGAGTTGTCTTGTAATTAAGGGTTTGTTTGGGATTAACTTATTTTGCTGAAATTAAAAACTTTTTGCTAAAAGTACTGTAAATAAATGTAAAAATTAGTTAAAATAGTACAGTAGGATCTATAAATATTACTAAAAAGTGAAGTGAGGCTCATAAATAATAGCAAAAATAAACTAAATAGTAAAATAAGCTGACTTTTTAAGTTGGAGCCAAACACATACTAATAAATTGGCTAATATTGAAAGACATGCCGATGGTGTGAGATCCTTGTAGAACTTTATTTTATTTTATTTTTTTGAGGACAATCTTTGTAGAACTAGCTGCCTAAAGCCACACGTACATGAATCATGGATGTGTGGCTCCGTGGTTCATAGCGTAGCAAAAGGCACTGTCAATTTTCTAGTCACCACGTGATTCAGGTGGGAGGTTCTTCTAGCTTCTAGAAGTAGTATTATCCATAAATAGCGGAGTACGTAACCCCTTACTCCCAAATTGCCTACCAAGGTGTCCGCTGTTCTATATAATAAAATTTGGTAAGGAAAATGTATGCTCAAGTTTCAGCAGTAGCTTCCCCAACCAAAAATGATATGCCACAAACTGTTCGTCGATCAGCAAATTTTCAACCTAGCATTTGGGGTGATCGTTTCCTCACATATGGTGCTGAGTTCTTGGTAAAAATGTTTCTTTTAATTTATTAATTTTTCATTTTGAGTCTGTGTATACATGTAAAGTAGAGCTTATTTTTGTGTTTTTCAATTCAATTTTTAAAGGGTAAATTATAACTTATCCACCTATGGTTTGATCAAAATTTAAGTTACATATATGTGGTTTGAAATTTGACAATTTATCTACCTGAGGTTAATTCAATTAGAATTTCATAACTGGCTTCGGTTAAACACATGCCTAAATATGTAATTTTGCTCTACTTTTATATCTCTCTCCTCTACAAACACACAAAAATAAATAAATAAATAAAAATACAAGATCAAATAAGATAAAAATATTCTAGCAAAACACTTGAATCATGGGATTTCAAATCACAGGTAGACAACTTAAATTTCGATCAAATTTTAGGTGGTTAAAGTGTCAAACTTCAAATCACAGGTAAATAATTTAAATTTAAGTCAAACCACACAATGGCGGCTCCAAGAATTTTTTCTAAGGTGTTCCTCAAGAAGCATTAATTACCCAATCTAATAAAAAGAAAAATTTATATATTGACAACAACAATAACAATAATAAAAAAAAAAATGCAAATACATAAAATTTTATAACATAAATATCGTGGAGCTCAATTGTGGTTGTTGTTAGTGTTGCTGAACAGGGATGAATGACGATGGCTGGGGAAAGTAAGTGAGTTTCCTATTTCCTTTTAGCCTTTAAGTTTGATTTAGTTTTAGTTTAAATTATTTAATTACTTGTGAATACCCGAGGTACTAAGGCAGTGAAGATTTTTTTTTTAAATATTTGTTGAATTAAAAATGTAATCATGTTGGTGTTGGAGTAGTGATATTCTTAGTACTTTGAGATGAGATTGATCTTGTACTGAGCTTTTCTATTGGCATTTGGTTTGGGCCTTGTTAGTGGTTTTATTATCATTTTTTCTTTCCAAAATTTTGTTCAAGTTTTTTTTTTTAGTTTATTATATATATATATATATATATATATAATGAATTAATTGATGTTATATAAAAATAAATAACTTTTTAAGTTTATTCACTTAACTACCTAAAACTAATATTTTTTTCTAATCAAAATTATCGGAAAAAGAAAAAAGAAAAGTAGTTGTACAATGAAAGAAGCTAAATTTACGCGAACTAATGTTTGACCAATTAGTTGTATAATATATATTATAATGTTTTTGAGGAAAAGTAGTTGTACAACGATAGTGTGTTAAGTAAAACAAAAACTATGCATTGGTTTGGATATAGCGTTTTCCTGCGTTGCGTTTCCAAGGTTGCGTTTTCAGTTTTTTTTTTTTTTTTTGCTTTCACGCATTTCAGGGAACAGAATTTACTGTTCATGAGAAAAAAAAATTACTTATGCACTATTCCGGTACTGTTCATAGGATCCACAACCACTTTATTCAGAAAAATGGGTCTCACAGTACTATTCATATATTAAAAAATTATTTTGCTACAGTGTTTTCAACAACAATCGGTTTTCAGCAACAATAAGTTGTATCCAAATGGACCCTAAAAGTAAAGCTGTAGATAGACTTAAAAGAATATAAAAACATGTGGTTCTTTTTGTTTGAAAGACCCTAATATATTGTAAAGTTGCTCAAATTATGGACCAAAATTTAATTTTATTAGCATAAAAAAAAAATTTAGGGTGTTCCCAAATTTTTTTTAAAAGGTAGATAAATATAAAATTTTAAATTATTATGTATAATTTTTGTTTTCAGGTTAGGGTGGTCTTGGGGCCACCTTGGCCATAAGGTGGCGCCGCCCTTGAAATTATAGGTGGGTAAGTTGTAATTTGTAAATTTGTAAATTTTGTTAATATTTGTGTATATCCATTCATAAAAAATGACTAAGTTTTACCTTGGTTGTTAAACATATTGTAACCCTCCTATCTCAAGTCTTAGACAAGTTGTGTATTAAATTAATAAACTAAGCTTTTTATTGGAGCATATATGCCATCTTCAACTGATGATACACAATGCATATGTTATTCATTAATTTAATTGCTCCTGCAGGAAACTGAGGACAATTTGAAGCAACAAGTTCAAGAATTGAAGGAAGAGGTGTGGTCAATGCTAACATCTCCAGCTGAGAAGCCCTCACAAAAACTAAACTTGATTGATGCACTTCAGCGCTTAGGCGTGTCTTACCATTTTGAAAATGAAATTGAAGAAACTTTGCAACAATTACACATGACGCTTCATGATAGTGATGACCAAGAAAATGATGATGACCTTTATATTGTTGCTCTCCAATTTCGATTACTTAGACAACAAGGTTATAACATTTCAAGTGGTAAGTTCCCCGTTTCCCCCTCTTTTTTTTGTCTTTGACAATGATTGTTAGTTTTAACCGTTTGTACAATTATGCTACCATTTATAAGAACCACAAGAAAAAAGACTTGTTAAAATAAGTATTATTTTAACAATAAAAGAGTGTAAATGTGGAGCTAGTGTCACATTTAATGTTTGTTCCTAAATGTGAATTTTAAATCATGCACGTAAGATAAAATAGGACTTTGGCCTATACTATTGTGATAATATATCTCTAAAAATTTTTATATCATTCTACTTATTTAATGTAAGTGGATCATGATGCAGAAAAGTTCACCAAGTTCAAGGATAGCAAGGGGAATTTCAAAGAACTTATCGATGATACGCGGGCAATGTTAAGCTTGTATGAGGCCACACATCTTAGGGTCCACGGGGAAGATATACTAGATGAAGCTCTTGTATTCACTACCACACATCTTGAGTTTGTAGCATCAAACTTAAGCACTCCACTAGCTGCACAAGTAAGCCATGCCTTAAAGCAACCTATCCGCAAAGGACTACCAAGGTTAGAGGCAAGGCATTACTTTTCTATCTACCAAGAAGATCCTTCACATGATAAAGTTCTTCTTACCTTTGCAAAGTTAGATTTCAACCTATTGCAGAAAATGCACCAGAAAGAACTTTCTGATATTGCAAGGTTAGTTATTAATTAATGTCAGAGTTGTAATTGTAGAGTCAATATTTTTATGCTTGAACATCACTGTAGGTTGACAACATGCATTATTCTATCAAATTATATTTGTAGGTGGTGGAAAGAGCTAAACTTTTCAAAGAAGTTGCCCTTCATTAGAGACAGAGTGATTGAGTGTTACTTCTGGATTTTGGGAGTGTACTTCGAGCCTAAATATTTCCTTGCTAGAAGAATACTAACCAAAGTGATAGCCATGACCTCGATTATTGATGACATCTATGATGTGTATGGCACACTTGAAGAGATTGAGCTCTTTACTGAAGCAATCGAGAGGTTGAAATTAATTCACATCTTAGGATCATTACTTTATTCCTTTGTTGGTTTAATAATAAATTCAGTCATTTGACCATTATTCTTAACATGAATAGTCTACGTTTTTTTTATAGGTGGGACATTAGTGCCACTGATCAACTTCCGGAGTACATGAAAGTGTGTTACAAAGCACTCCTAGACGTTTATTGTGAGATGGAAGAAAAAATAGGTGAAGGAAGATCATACCGCATTAGACATGCAATAGAAGCAGTAAGCTCTATATGTACACATAAATTTATAATTTTATCATGAATTTGAGGGGGAAAGGAAAGAAAGAAAGGAAATTTAGTTACCCTGATTGTAAACTGCTGATTGTGTCAGATGAAGAATCAAGTTCGAGCTTACTTTGATGAAGCCAAATGGTTCCACCAAAACCACATACCAACAATGGATGAATATATGCAAATTTCACTAGTTACATGTGGCTATCCAATGTTAGCAACCACATCGTTGGTTGGAATGGGAGACATTGTTACAAATGATTGCTTCGAGTGGGTGTTTAGCAACCCCAAAATAGTCAGAGCTTCTGCAGTGGTTTGTAGACTAATGGATGACATAGTGTCACATAAGGTATGATATTATTTTAGTATGATAGCTGTAATTGAGAGCATAATTAGATTACATAAATTTTCCAAACACATGAGGCCCTTCTAACATAATGATTAATTTACTTGTAGTTTGAGCAAGCTAGAGGGCATGTTGCTTCAGCTGTTGAATGTTACATGGCACAATTTGGTGCAACGGAAGAAGAAGCAATCAATGAGTTTCGTAAACAAGTTATAGATGCATGGAAGGACATAAACAAAGAGTCCCTCTACCCAACCATTGTCCCCATGCCTGTTTTGATGCGAATTCTCAACCTTTCACGTGTGATGGATGTAGTTTATAAGGACCAAGATGGCTACACAAATGCTGGAATTGTGCTCAAAGATTTCATAAGGTCTATGCTCATTGATCCTGTACCGTTATAAGCATGGACCTATGCAATATTGCAAGAACAATAATTTGATATGGTTATGTTCCATATGCGTAGCTCCACGGTCTACACTCATCTTAACAGAATTACTGCTCTTGAAAAGAAATAATTTTCTTTTTGGTTAAAGACGTTTGTGATGCCTATAAAACCACGGTTTTAATAACCGGACCAACCAAAAAACCAGGAATGGAACCCGTTCCAAGTTCCCTAGTTCGTCCAAGATTGGATATATGGTTGAGCTGATGACATTATAAATAATTTTATAAATGAAAAAAAAAAAAGTTTTAACAAGTTTCTAAGTAGGAATGTTTGTAGCAATATGTTGGGTTACGATAGTTTGACCCTGGTTAATTAATTCAATTATCCAAGTTGATTAATTAGATCAAAATACATGTAAATTGTGAAGGCACATGTAGAAAGGGAAAATTCCCGACCTATTACAAGTTGACACATCATTCTATCAAATCCGAAAAATACGATCGATTACAAAGCACCACGTACTGCTACTAGGTTTTGCTATCATTATTCAAAAATCAACAAAAATTTAGTAAGTGTCATTGAAATAGGGGCATAAAAGGCATGCAAGAACCAATCATAGTCGACATGTGTAAGCAATGACATAAGCAGCTCGGCGCATTTAAGCGATGACGTAGGCAGTCCAATCGGGTGCTGACATGTGTCACTTTGAAAATAAAAACACTTCGGCCAATTAAAAGATGCCACGTGTCTTGGAGAAAAAGTCTTAAAGCACCTCCAATCGGACCATGACACATGTCACCAATCAAGCTTCACCACATGTCGCTCCTATAAATAGAAGCCTTCCTAAGGCATTTCTACACAATCAAGACATCCAAAGCATAGGCAACATCAGAGAAGATTCAGAAGCACTCAGAAGTATAGAAGTTTTGCAGGAATCAAGCCTCAAAGCCTCTAGGAACTTCAAGAACTTCAACCTCGAATACGAAGAACATTTAAAACAGAATCATCTAAACTACCTACCTAGATCTTAAAGTTTGCTGAAATCAAGCCCAAAAACCTTCAAAAACTTCAAGAAACTACATATTGGTGAAACTCTACAGATTCAAGCCTCCAAAGCCTCGAAGAACTTCCATTACAAACCTTTGATTACAAAGAACATTCGAAAAGAAATCATCCAAATCATCTTCCTAGATCTCAAAGTTCACTGGAATCAAGCTCGTAAGCCTCTAGAAACCTCAACAAACCATAAATCATCGAAACTCTATGGATTCAAGCCTCTAAAACACCAAAGAACTTTCACCAAAAACCTTCAAAAAAGAAGAACGCACGAAGAACAGATGAAGAACACGAAAAACGTGAAGAACAAAGAATTTCTAACAAGCTCATAGTTAGAGATTCATTGTAATTCCGTTTCAAAGATCTTTGATCCATTCCTCAGGCAAATTGAAGGATATCTTATATTCGAATCAAAATCACATCACCATAATTCCAATCAACAAATCTTTCAAGGAGATCGAATAAGGGGATTACTTTTTTGTAATTATAGAAAATTATACCACATATTCATTAATACAAATTCGCATTTGTGAAACTATTTTACTCATTTGATTTAATTTGAACAAGAAATTTAGTTATCCATAGCACCAACAAATCACCAAATAAACTAAATGTAGTGGAAAATAAATTGATATGGTGATTTGTTGACAAAGGGAGAAAACCTCTCACAAGGCAAAAACCCCATCGAGTGAATTTAAGGTCACCACTTCCAAGAATCCACTAATCAATACTCAAGAGGTTATAAGTATGAGGAATCTTACCACTACCCTGGCTATTTTAAAATACCAATATATAGCTGAACCTTCACACCAATACCTAATTGGACTTGATCTTGTAGTAGCATTCTTTCCCTTATTGCACAAATCTCTAATCTGTGACTAACTCCTTTGCACGAATCTCAGTACATGACTAACTCCAACAACTTAAATGAAAGTTGTTGGCTGCAAAGTTCTTTACTTTATAAATGATGAAGATCAGGAAGCACTTGGTTACAAAATCTTATAGCGCATAAAGGCAATAGCTTCACAGACAATATATGAATTCTAGGTCTTTGTATTTGTATGTGATGGTTTCTAAAATATGCCTTTTATATGACTAGGGTTGTGAGAAAAGAAACCCTAATCAAATAATACAACATGAGTCGAATTTCAGATCTAGAAATTCTGAAATTGTATTTCTCAATAGATCGAGCTTCTGTCGAGTTTCTTCATTTAACATCGATAGCAGTATTTGTTGGGCTTCTGTCGAGACTTAATGAATAAGTTTTTCTTCACTTATTTCTTGGATCAATCTTCATGACTTTAATGAAACCACTTGATATGTTTGAACAACATACTTCTCGATGCATTAAACCTAATTTAGATCTACCAAATTACAAATAAAGTGCATTTTGTCAAAAGATTAGCCAATTACATAGAAAATATGACCCTAACACAATATAAGAGCTTGTTTATAGATTGGTGATCTTGGTGATTGATACTTGCTAATTAGGTCACCATTGACTTGACCATGGTACATTAGGCATTGGGAGCTAGTTAATTGTGTTTTGGGGGGGAGGGGATATAAGGACCAAGATGGCTACACAAATGCTGGAATTGTGCTCAAAGATTTCATAAGGTCTATGCTCATTGATCCTGTACCGTTATAAGCATGGACCTATGCAATATTGCAAGAACAATAATTTGATATGGTTATGTTCCATATGCGTAGCTCCACGGTCTACACTCATCTTAACAGAATTACTGCTCTTGAAAAGAAATAATTTTCTTTTTGGTTAAAGACGTTTGTGATGCCTATAAAACCACGGTTTTAATAACCGGACCAACCAAAAAACCAGGAATGGAACCCGTTCCAAGTTCCCTAGTTCGTCCAAGATTGGATATATGGTTGAGCTGATGACATTATAAATAATTTTATAAATGAAAAAAAAAAAAGTTTTAACAAGTTTCTAAGTAGGAATGTTTGTAGCAATATGTTGGGTTAGGATAGTTTGACCCTGGTTAATTAATTCAATTATCCAAGTTGATTAATTAGATCAAAATACATGTAAATTGTGGAGGCACATGTAGAAAGGGAAAATTCCCGACCTATTACAAGTTGACATATCATACTATCAAATCCAAAAAATATGACCGATTACAAAGCACCACGTACTGCTACTAGGTTTTGCTATCACTATTCAAAAATCAACAGAAATTTAATAAGTGTCATTGAAATAGGGGCATAAAAGGCATGCAAGAACCAATCATAGTCGACATGTGTAAGCAATGACATAAGCAGCTCGACGCATTTAAGCGATGACGTAGGCAGTCCAATCGGGTGCTGACATGTGTCACTTTGAAAATCAAAACACTTTGGCCAATTAAAAGATGCCACATGTCTTGGAGAAAAAGTCTTAAAGCACCTCCAATCGGACCATGACACATGTCATCAATCAAGCTTCGTCACATGTCGCTCCTATAAATAGAAGCCTTCCTAAGGCATTTCTACACAATCAAGACATCCAAAGCATAGGCAACATCAGAGAAGATTCAGAAGCACTCAGAAGTATAGAAGTTTTGCAGGAATCAAGCCTCAAAGCCTCTAGGAACTTCAAGAACTTCAACCTCGAATACGAAGAACATTTAAAACAGAATCATCTAAACTACCTACCTAGATCTTAAAGTTTGCTGAAATCAAGCCCAAAAGCCTTCAAAAACTTCAAGAAACTACACATTGGTGAAACTCTACAGATTCAAGTCTCCAAAGCCTCGAAGAACTTCCATTACAAACCTTTGATTACAAAGAACATTCGAAAAGAAATCATCCAAATCATCTTCCTGGATCTCAAAGTTCACTGGAATCAAGCTCGTAAGCCTCTAGAAACCTCAACAAACCATAAATCATCGAAACTTTATGGATTCAAGCCTCTAAAACACCAAAGAACTTCCACCAAAAACCTTCAAAAAAGAAGAACGCACGAAGAACACATGAAGAACACGAAAAACGTGAAGAACAAAGAATTTCTAACAAGCTTATAGTTAGAGATTCATTGTAATTCCGTTTCAAAGATCTTCGATCCATTCCTCAGGCAAATTGAAGGATATCTTATATTCGAATAAAAATCACATCACCACAATTCCAATCAACAAATCTTTCAAGGAGATAGAATAAGGGGATTACTTTTTTGTAATTATAGAAAATTGTACCACATATTCATTAATACAAATTTGCATTTGTGAAACTATTTTACTCATTTGATTTAATTTGAACAAGAAATTTAGTTGTCCATAGCACCAACAAATCACCAAATAAACTAAATGTAGTGGAAAATAAATTGACATGGTGATTTGTTGACAGAGGGGGAAAACCTCTCACAAGGCAAAAACCCCATCGAGTGAATTTAAGGTCACCACTTCCAAGAATCCACTAATCAATAATCAAGAGGTTACAAGTATGAGGAATCTTACCACTACCCTGGCTATTTCAAAATACCAATATATAGCTGAACCTTCACACCAATACCTAATTGGACTTGATCTTGTAGTAGCATTCTTTCCCTTGTTGCACAAATCTTTAATCTGTGACTAACTCCTTTGCACGAATCTCAGTACGTGACTAACTCCAACAACTTAAATGATTGTTGTTGGCTGCAAAGTTCTTTACTTTATAAACGATGAAGATCAGGAAGCACTTGGTTACAAAATCTTATGGCGCATAAAGGCAATAGCTTCACAGACAATATATGAATTCTAGGTCTTTGTATTTGTATGTGATGGTTTCTAAAATATGCCTTTTATATGACTAGGGTTGTGAGAAAAGAAACCCTAATCAAATAATACAACATGAGCCGAATTTCAGATCTAGAAATTCTGAAATTGTATTTCTCAATAGATCGAGCTTCTGTCGAGTTTCTTCATTTAACATCGATAGCAGTATTTGTTGAGCTTCTGTCGAGACTTAATGAATAAGTTTTTCTTCACTTATTTCTTGGATCAATTTCATGACTTTAATGAAACCACTTGATATGTTTGAACAACATACTTCTCGATGCATTAAACCTAATTTAGATCTACCAAATTACAAATAAAGTGAATTTTGTCAAAGATTAGCCAATTACATAGAAAATATGACCCTAACACAATATAAGAGCTTGTTTATAGATTGGTGATCTTGGTGATTGATACTTGCTAATTAGGTCACCATTGACTTGACCATGGTACATTAGGCATTGGGAGCTAGTTAATTGTGTTTTGGGGGGGAGGGGGGGGGGGGTGTCGTACATGGATTTTGGCGACATGTGTTAGTGGAAAAATTGCAAAAAATCTGTGCAAGTGTACAACACTAAGGTGGGTGTGTGAATGTGAGCATTTACACCTATATTTATTTTAAGGAGTAGCCACTAACTATTGGGCTAAGTCTAGTCAATTTTACTTTCCAAATTAACTAAGAAAACCCAAAGGGCTCCTAAGCTAAAATAGAAAATAAAAGAAAATGTCTCGAACTTGAAGACATGGATCTTGAAGCTTGATTATGTGTGTGGAAGGTGTTAGGTACCAACATTGCCTATCCAAAAGGATAGTAGCTTGTTTCAAATTAATCTTAAAACTCACCATTTAAAGAACAATTTAAAATATTTTGCATTTGGTTTTAAACAAAAATTTTGCATTTGGTTTTAACAAAAATGGATAATATGCATGAGCAATAAAAGGAAACAAATCTATCCTAAGATGACATGTGAATGTATGACATGTATAATCTACCATAAGGAGACACGTTAATGCAGGGCATGTATAATCTTTCGTAAGGTAACATGTGTATGTATGACATGTATAATCTACCCTAAGGTGACGTGTGTATGAATTTATATATGAACAATCTTAGAATGACATATAATCTATTCTAGGATGACATGTGAATGCATGACATGTATAATCTACCCTAGGGACATGTGCATGCATAGACTTGTGAACAATTTATTTTAGAAAGCAAGATAAAACAAGCATAACTAAACATGTGATTGCATGGCATTTTTTAAGAGAGATAAATTGCTTTATTGCATTAAGTAAAGCTAACCTCTCTCCTAAACATGTCTAACAAAAGCAATGGTGCAATTCATTTTCCCAATATATTTTATCTTAGGCAAAAGACACAAAAAAAAAAAAAAAAAAAAACAAGGATACAAGGGTTAAATTCCTATAAAGCTAAAAATCTCGTTTGACAAATGTATTATTTTTTAAGGAAAACATTTCGTTTTGGCAAAACAAGAAAAAAAAAAGCATTTTTTGTGGCCTCAAGAACCTTTGTTCAATTTTTGAAGTTTTAAGGTTAAAATGTAATTTCATAAAAGTTTAAGGGTCAAAATTAGGGCTGAGCAAGGGACCCCACCTACCTCGATCGGCACGACTTATTTGATCGTGTTTGGGTGGGTCTGAACATATGGATTTTATTAAAAAATAACTAAAATCCTCAAACTATATGTATTAGTTAGGCAAGGTTTGAAACATATTTGGTTTATAACAATTCGACTTTCTAGAGTCGATTTCGCCTTTGAAAATCCACTGGAAAATCGA
>NW_027070047.1:402407-417629 GCF_002906115.3 Quercus suber
TAATCGACTTCAGAAAGTCGAATTGTTATAAACCAAAATATGTTTCAAACCTTACCTAACTAATAATATAGTTTGAGATTTATAGTTATTTTTTAAAAAATTCCTGAAAATATTCACGTTGGGTTCATGTTTGAATATCAGGATATTTCGGTTTCGGGTCGGGGTCGGGCTAATATAAACATACCTCTAGACCCGAAAACTTCTTAGAAAAAAAACATACACTTTTCTGCTCTCTCTGTGCTACTCTCCTCCGCCTCTCTCAGCTCTCTGAATCTTACTCATTCTCACCAAGTTCTCTCTCTACGTGTGTAAGTCATCTATCTCTTTGTTGGTTTTTTTTTTTTTTTCCTTAATTTCCTTCTCTTAGTCTCTGATGATTTTGGGTTTTTTTTCAACACAAACTTATCTCATTGGTTTATTTATCTCAGAGAGGAAAGCAATTTGGTTTCAGCAGATATTAACATATTGGATTCTAAGGTATAATTGTTTTTACTCAAATGGGGTTGCTTCTGATTCTGTCCGGTTTGATTTTTATTTTATTTTTATGTGAATATCCTGTTGGGTTTAATTTACTTGCGTTTTGTGATCTGGTTTGGCTTGAATCTTACTCAAATGGGGTTGCTTTTTGCATTTTTCTGCATTGCTTGGGTAGTGTACTTTCTTTCTTCAAGTTGTGTGAGTGATGAAGTATAATGTAAGTGGCTTTGTCACCGTCAATGAGGCCCCATTAGAAACTCGTAGGGCGAAATACTATAGAGAATTGGAATATTACTGTGTTACCATTGAGGTATTTAGTTTGACTGCTTTTGAAACTAAATAGCTTTGTTTGCTTGCTGCGTTAATTTAAGATATAAAAATAACATGAGAAATAGATAAGTCCCCACCTGTATTTGATGGACCTGAGTTCTTTGCAAGTTATTTTTTGTGTGTGGAGTTGGTGATTTAGGTTGAGAATTGTTTTAGTTTGATATGTTTTAGATTGAAACAAATGGAGCTGATATTTAAAATTTTTCTTGTGTGTGGAGTTGGTGACTTGAGTGATAAAATAATAATAACTCACAACAAAGGAGGGATGATAAAGACAATGTGTGTGTCGATATTGTGTTAATAAAAGGAATCCCAAGTTTAGGTTCCAACCATAATTTTTGGAGCTCAATACAAAATTTATTTTAGTATGTGCTTGAAGTAGAGACTGTGATGGTTGTACTATGTAGAAAGTTAATGTTTAATCACAGCATGTAACTTGTTGATGAAAAGAAAAGTGTGATCTGAGCATGTAAATCCAGCATTTTCAATTTGAATGTTAATACAACGTATGGGGCCTACATCTGGATTCATATACACTAGTAAATGTTATTTGTTACTCTTATTTTTGGTGAATTATGTGATTTGTTAATATATCATGACTAATGCTATATCTTGATTTTGTAAACTTCTCTCTTTTTCTTTTTCTTTTTTCGTTCATTGGATTTTGTGATTATATATACTAGAATTTAAGAGGTGATGAGATGAGAATCCAAGTGTGTTGCTTAGAAATACTTCTGTGCCATGTTTGTAGGATTTAAATCTGGTTCAATTTTATTGTTTTATTTTAGTCAGTGCATATTTATCCAAAAAAAAAAAAAATAGTCAGTGCATTTGGCACACTTGTTGAGTTTTCTACAGGGAGTGAGTGGTGTACCATTCATAGTGTCTCAAATTCTCAATGCAAGCAAAAGCAATACAGAATCAGAAGTTATAGTTAGACTGAACATGACTCTAGCTGCACCCAAACACAAAATTTAGAGCTGAATTCTAGGATGGAAAAGTGATGCAATACATTAACTGTACATGAAGCAAAAACATTTCCTATACTGTTTATTTTAAGTTCAAAAAAGTGTGTAACAGGCTTCTGTGTAAGAAGCATGTTATTATACATGCTATAACATGGACAAGTTATTTGCTACTTGAAAAAGCTGGTTGCAAACAAGAGATAACCAAACCGCTATTGCTTTTGTTTTAGTGTTTTAAAAATAATTTATGTTTGTGAAATGATTATTTGACAAATAGCTGATCTCGCAGATGGGCTCTTGGCGAAAGGAAGCTTGGGCGTTCTTGTATTTCAGCATTCCCCTTTCTAGTTTGGAGTTCAATAAAAAGTATCTTAATTGTCGTAGGACTTGAAGCATGTAATTTTTATTTTATTTCATAACTTGGAATGTGGAACTTCTAGATTGACATCTCGATTTTGTTACTTGTGTTTACTTGTAGTGAGCTTTATGATTTGCTGAGCAAACCCTCTCTTAGTGGTATCCCATTGCTAGTGCCAGGGTGATGAAAATAAAGATAAATGCAGCGGAAAATAAGTTTTAAATGGATCTACTTCATTCGATATTGATAACACGTACTAAGTAAATTTCAGAATTTTGAGAACAATAGATCGTACCTTGAAGCGGTGAATTTCAAAAACAAAAATTGAAGTACTCAAGAATACTTTTAATCTACACTCCAATTCCACTAACGCCCAAGATGTGTGGTCTCTCAATTGGTAACAAAAGGGATGACTAGTAAGTGACAAAAACTCACATGCACACCATTTCAATGTTGTTTTTCACCCCCTGAAAAATCTGAACGTTTTTCCCTTTGTATCTAACCAATTTATCTAATTGGGCTGGCCTTTTGGGCCTTACCAATTGAGCTTAAGTGTGTGGCTTGGAGTGGGACCAAAAGGGACTAATAAGACACTAGCTCCAATGGGCCTTGGACTTTTCTGTCAACTCTTGACAAGTCCAAAGTTACCATTAACTATATTTAATACTATTATTTAAATATAGTTGCACTCTAGTACAGGTGTACTAATTACAAAATTATACCATTAACTATATTTAATATCACTATTTTTTGTGTGTGGAGTTCTTTGCAAGGTATACTAATTACAAAATTATATCTCACTCCTGATATATCAAAGCAACCTACACCTCATGATCAGGTCCATTATTCTCTCAGGATTAAGAGTTCATGCAAATACAAGTCGTGAGATTTATTATTCTCTTAAATAATAAATCTCACAGCGGTCCAGTTCAATATGTCTTAACTCTTAAAACATATTAACACATCAACCAAAAGTCACCACTTCCATGATCAAGACAAATCATCATGATTGATATGTTATAGTCTTCGTAGATGAAATGCCCAATTTCATCACCGACTACGAACTATAATTCTGAGTTTACAAAGAACTTGTGATTTATATCTTCTGTGACTCTTCACGTAAATCACATACTATGTATCTCATGGACTATGTGATAATGTCCGAATATTCATGTTACTATTATTTCAGATAATAATAAAACAAATTTATTAAACATAATATTAAGTCATACATAATGTCATACACAATGTCAAACTTAATATTATACATAGCTTCATACAATAGGATTTAAGGGCACTAATCCTAACACAGGGAACAAGACAAACCAAGAGTTCTGTCTAAACAGGCTTTGATTGATCAATGTAAACTAACAAATTCCCAGTTATGGTGAATGTTAAGATGATTTAAGTATCATCTATTTTTCATTCAAGGAATATGAATTCAGGTTGTTTTATTATTGATTTTTTGATAATATTGGATGATTTGGGTTTTCTTTGAAGATGGGAATGATGGTTCTGTTAAAGTTATTTGATTTAGATTTGTTGAGGTTTGAAGGATGTTGAGTGTGTGCTATTTTGGTACTCAACAGATTGGTCATGGTGACTTGGATGTCACAAAATTGTACTAGTCTTGGTATTGATGCGAGTCAAATTGATCATAGAATGGAAAAAAGTTTCACAATTTAAAGAGGTTATCTATAAAATTGTGGTAGGTTGGATTTTTTCATTCCAATATTCGAGTTGAAGATTAGTAGTTCCTTCGTGGGATATAATTTTGTAATTAGTATACCTGCATTTTTTGTATTGTTGATCAGAAAGGTTTTCAATAAATAGTAAAGAGGCCCAAAACAACATGGGAGAAAAAATCCCAAGGCCCAAAACAACATAAAAAAAAAAAAAAAAAAAAAAAAATTCCTTTCCAACATTTAAAAACCGACCCGGTAATAGACCCGAATTTTTGGGTCGGGTTTCAGCTAGGCAAACCTGATTTTTTATCGGGTCGGTTTGCAGGCCAACCCAATATCACTCCCGACTCAAAATATAATTTTGGAAAAGTTTTTGAGTCAAATTGTAATTTTCGAATTTGGAATTGGGCTAAACTTTTGATGTGATTTGGAGGCAAAGTTTCGGATTGGGCTAAGGTTGTGGAACTGATNTTGGAGGCAAAGTTTCGGAATTGGGCTAAGGTTGTGGAACTGATGGGCTCAAGTCTAAGTGGTGGGCTTGGGATTTTAAGAAGTCTCGGCTGGAGCTTGGAGGCATTCGGTTTGGGTCTGGGCTGGTGTGTGAGTGAGCTGAAGTGGATTTAGGGTTGACTTAAACATGGATTTGGGCTAGCGGGTTGGACCTAAGCTTAGGACTGACCCGACCCACTATCCTCTATAATTTATTTCCTATTTCTCTTTTGATTTCTGTTTCAAACTTCAGATCCCCTAATCCCCACTAAACGTAAAACCTCTCTCACCCTCTCTCTAAATCCGCGGCCTCCATGGGCAAACTCCAAGAGCTCAGCTTCACACACTCCATCACCACCTTCACGGTGGATATCTCTGAGATCAGCCCCTATCTCTCTAAACCCGTTTTCTGTCTTTCTGAGAATGATAAAGTCACTTTCTCCCAAGGTGGTCACTTTGGTGGAGCAAGAATCAAACACAAACACAACCCCTTTCTTCCACAGGTTTGTGGAAACTCTAGAATACTACTTGGCAATGTTTGAGTCAATCGATGTCACCCTGCCAAGAAACAGCAAGGAGCGTATCAATGTGGAGCAGCATTGTTTCGTCAATATCCATTGAGCACCTATGTCAATTCTGTGATAAAGAGCCTGCTCTGCTGAGGTGTTATTCAGAACATTATAATCTAGCGGAGAAGGATGGGGCTATGCTCTTGGGCTGGAAAAACAGGAATCTGATATCCACTTCTGCTTGGCAATGATAACAGAGTTAGTCATGGAAATAAACACTCGATACTTTTTAAAGGCTCTTGATATTGAGATTGTTACATGGTATAGAGGGGTGATACATATATGCTGCAAAATCAGCCAATGGATTCATTAAAATGATTTTGTGTATTGTTGCCAAGTATTCCAATGGCTGACATTTGTGATGATTTGTATTTCCATTCCACTGAGGCTATCACCTCTGTTCTTTTATACATATACTTTCTCATGTCTTTTTTTTTTTATTTTTTTTTATTTTTTTTACATATTTTGTTCTTTGTTGGAGTTGTACATACATGTGACGCAGGAGTTCTTAAAGTAATCATCTTACGTATGTGTTACGTTTTGTGACTTATTATGCACCTGGTATTGGCTCTCGTATATTCTATATTAAAAAATGGACCTCTGCATTCTTTCCTTACTTTCAGGAATTCTGAGACAGAGAACAAATTTCTCACATTCTTCGGTGAAAAAATAGGCTGGGGCAATTCAAAATCTCTAAAGCGCTTTTTATTTTTATTTTTATTTTTGACATTTCATAAATCATAAGTGCGGAAAGCCTTAAAAAGAGGAAAATCGATAAAACTCGGACCACTCACCAGTAAGGCCCATACCCCGTAATTTCACTTTCGGCCGTTTTGGTTTATCATGTCATTGCATTGTACTGTATAATTGTATTTTCAAGCTAATGCAGCTCATGATTGGGGCGGCTTGATGCATTTAGGGCCATAAGGCGAGAATTGATTATATTATTTTAGATGCAAAGTTACTACTAATTAACATGAACAACGTAAAATTTTTTTCATTTTTTTAGAAATTTTATAGACACAAAAAATTTGACAAAACTTTTCACACTTGTTGATGTGGCAGATTGATAGTGATAAGTAAAAGAGTAGGGTTAATGGTAGACCTAGGTAAAAAATAGTAAAAGTTTGCTAACTCAACTCTTATTATTATTTTATTTTTTAGAAGTGCAACATTCATAATATTTTTATAACAAATCTTAGATTTTAAGTTGCTTCTTGTTTTCTGTTTGAAAACACCACTATAATTATTTTTTTGCCATCAATAATAGGCTGTAACAACCTATTATTTAGCATTTGTTGTAAAAGTGTTGTGAAAAATATTGTGGACGTAGCATTTTTCTCTTTTTTTTGTTTGTTTTTCATTTGATAAAAAAATATTATTTTATTTATTGATTATAAATAAAATTATTGGTTAAAATTTGGGGGCCTTAGACGACTGCATCTATTGCTTTTACTATTCAGCTAGCCCTGCTCGTGACGAGCATTATTGTTGATTTAAGGCCTTTTAACTCCGAGTGTGCAATAATAATTTAATAATTTGGTCATATTTGAATGAAGTGTTTTCCTTTTAAAAAACAAGTGAGTTCAGTTTTCAATGGTCTAAGTTATTGAAATTATTTTATATATAAAATTTTTCTATGAATTAATCATATAGGTAAGACATAGTAGACCATATATATCATGCAAATATTTTTCTTAGTTAAATTTAATTCATAGGGTTTGGGTGTTTTCTCCCAAAACCCCACCAATTTGGGGAGAACACTCGAGAGAAAAGGGGGAGCAAAAGGCTATTTTTTTGGAGAGACAAAAATAGCCTCTGTATCTATCCAATGTAACCTTTTATTTTGGGGTTTATTTTTCGTGAGAATCTTGAATTAGGTTTCTTAAGCTTAGAAGTTGGGCCTGGTTTGATAAGTTCAAGCCTGAATAAAATTCAGACTATGCTAGGATTAAACCCAAGGGAAGATTGGATTCTTCGTTTTTTAAGCTTAAAAGTTGGACCTGGATTGCAAAGTTCAAGCCTGAATTAAATTCAGCCATCCTAGGATTAAACGTTTCCTGAATTCCGAACACAACTACACAATTCAGATTGAGAGATGAAGAGGGATTGGGGTTTATTTTTCGTGAGAATCTTGAATTAGGTTTCTTAAGCTTAGAAGTTGGGCCTGGTTTGATAAGTTCAAGCCTGAATAAAATTCAGACTATGCTAGGATTAAACCCAAGGGAAGATTGGATTCTTCGTTTTTTAAGCTTAAAAGTTGGACCTGGATTGCAAAGTTCAAGCCTGAATTAAATTCAGCCATCCTAGGATTAAACGTTTCCTGAATTCCGAACACAACTACACAATTCAGATTGAGAGATGAAGAGGGTTCCTTTATTTATTTATTTATTTATTATTTATTTTTTACACGCTAGTGTTGTACCTGTGCAATGCATGGCTTAATAAAAAATTATATGTAAATTAAAATAAATTTATTTCAATAATATAATTAAATTACTTATCTAAAAAAAATTAAATTAAAATTTTTGAACTTATAAAATAGATTTTAACTATTTGAACAAAAATAAAAATGTAATAAGGCACATATAAACATGACACAAATACAAACCAACTGAAATAAAAAGATGAAACCTTTGTAGGAGAGAATACAAAATTTGATAATTCTTAAATAATAAATAGATAAAGTGCAAATATTTATAGATGTTTATATAATGGATTTCATGGATTTAAAATTGTCTTTATGACTCATAAGCAAAACCTTAAAAACACACACACACACACACACACACAAATGAAGAAGAGAAATACATACTTGCAATAGTGTGGATGGTAGGTTTGATAAAGTATTCTATTATGGATTTCACAAACATCAAATTGCCTAAAGTAATAAGAAAAAACAAAACAAAACAAAAAGAGTGTTAGATTTCTAATCAACAAAGAAATTATGAGCAAAGGAGAATTATTGATAATGGGGGAGAGAATTGATTAGAATAATTAGTAGTGTTTCTACTTTTTATCATTTAAAAAAAAAAAAAAAACCCAGAAAAAGAAGTAGTTGTGGTAGGAATATATAAGAATACACTAAAAAAGACTCTAAATATAGATATTAGAAATCCTAACTTAATTAGGATTCAAAATTCTCCATCTAATAGATAATCTCAAAAAATAAGAATAATCATAATAATTTCATCTAATAGATAATCTCAAAAAGTAATATTAATCATAATAAATTTTCAATTCACATAAATGGCACCCATAATCCTAACTTGATAATTTAAGAGGGTCTTAGCCGTGAATGTTTCTTTCTAATTGGTCTAATCTCTATAGGAAAAAAGACTTGAGTTATCAGGAAAAAAAAATTAGGTAATGAATTTATTATTTTTTAATAAATAAATAAATGACTTTATGGGTTTTATTACCAAGTAGACTTGGATGAGTATGTATATTCCAATGTGTATCTAACTCCTATTCGCGTAAAAAGGAAAAGAAAAGAAAAAGTAACCACGTGTGAAGAGGAAAAAATCACAATAAAGATTGATTTTATCTCAATAATCAAATAGATATAAGGTATAGAGCAAGACTTAGATACAGTACTTAGGTGCTGTTTGTTAGGTTCCCCTCTTAAGATTCTGTCATGTGGATTTTTTCTCATGGGATGGAACTTTATTTTTTAGTTAAGTATTCACATGTCAAAATCTTAAGAGAGGAACTTAAGGAACTGCACCTAAGGTATTGTACCTAAGTTTTGTCCTAAGTTATAACTCTCTAACTCATGCACATGTCTAACTCTTCCTAACTATGCATGTTGGTTTTTTTTTTTTTTTTTTTTTTTAAATAATTTTTTTTAATAGTTTTTAACTTTAAGATTTGGTGAGATAGTATTAGCGTGTATCTAAAAAATTGTTGTTATTTTTATCTAAAAATTAGTGAAAAAACAATAGTTGATAAGAACAAATAAGAAGTTGTTTTTATCTATAAATTTGTGGAAGTGTGAAGTTGAAATCTAAACCTAAAAAATAAGTGGTGTGTGAAGAGGAAATCCAAAGAAAAAAAAAAAGTAACTGTGTGTGAAGAGGAAAAACTAGTAAATAATAATAATAATAATAATAATAATAAAAGGATTAGAATTTGGATTGTAATCAATAAGATTTTTATCAAATTAGAAATTATAGAAGAAGGTTGAGCTTGCAGCATCATCTTCAATATTAACATCTTCAGAGCTCATCTGAAGGAGAGAGCTTGCAGCACCAAGGTTGAGCTTGATGGAGCTAAAGTCAACTTCAGGGAAGTTTTCCATAGCGTCCATACGAAAGTCTTCAAAGCCAGCCGTGTAGTTGGTGTCCAGCAAATCAGTGAATTGTTTAAAGGCTCTGAACTCCACTACCGCATCTTCTTTTACCTTGTTAAAAAGGGTACTCAGCTCATCATTCCTCTTTTGAAGGTAGTCAAGACGAGTATCCTTCTCAACAATGTTAGCTCTAAGCTTTTCAACCAGGTTCTGCAGCTCCTTAGCCTCGTCTTTAGCCTTTGCTGCCACCTCAGCCCAGCCCTTGCAGTCATCCTTGACTTCCAAGATCCTTGTCTCAAGCAAGATCCTCGTCTTGTCCATCTCCGTGGCTTGCTTGGACGTATCTATGAACTTTGACATTGCCTACACAAGTTATTAAAAATTCTATTAAAATACACACACACACACACACACACACACACACATACATATTACTATGACAAGACGAGGTAAAAGTAATTACATACCTTGAAAAGATCATGAACACCAGAATACTCAAATTCTTTCAAGGACATGTCATAGCACGCAGCCACGTCCTCACCAGTTACAACCTTCTTAAACCTTTCCCAAACTAAGTCCTCATTTTCTAGAAGGTTCATAGGAACCCTCTGGGAAGGCTAAGACAAGGGAGGCGCAGTGGTCTTAGCTGAAGTGACTTCAATGGGAATAGACGAGTCAACATCAAAAATTTGAACGGACGGTTGAAAGCTGGGAAGACTAGGCTTGACAACCCTAGGTCTAGACAACCTATGCTTCGCCTTCTTTCCTCGATGACTGGGAAGGTTTCCCAAGTCAAGTGTCTTGGATAAAGCTTTTCTTTTGTCCCTAATGGAAGTATGAAGCTGGGATTGAGCCCCAGGCCTGGTTGCCTCGTCCACCACCTATTTTCCCTTATTCTCTCCTTCATGGTTGCCATCCCTACAAGAAAAAGATAAAGTTTAGCTAAATAGTATAACCTAAATAATATTCAGATAATTTCTAAGTAAAAAAAAAAACTCACGTCTGAGCTCGTAAGCAATAGCTTCAGCAGATGGCTCGAGACCGAGTCCCCATGTAGCAAGACGTTGAAGGGTCACCAGTGAATGGAAACTCCTATCAGCGTATAAACGAGCTCTATGAATGTGGTCACAGTAAAATTTGTTTAAAGAGGGTTGTCCAACAGCTATAAAAAAAAAGGAAAGAGAAGGGTTAGATGATTATAAGCAAAAGATAAAAAAACTTAAAAAAAAAAAAAAAAAAAACCCTTCAGGACGAAGGTTCCCTAATTCTCTAGTATAAAGGCCAAATGGATCCCTACTAACCTCAACAGGGTGCTTGGACCAGAAACCAGAGACGAAGAAAAACTCCGTCTTCCAGTTTCTGTCAGACGTTACCAAAGACTTAATTAATCTACAATCTTTACCTCTGACTGTGAATTGATAAAAGCCAAGGGATTGGTTAATTTCTGAGGGTTTGTAGCAGAAGAGGAACTCATCCACAATGAGAGGATGATCTCTTTCAAACACTTCCCTCCATAAAACTTGCATACAGACGACTAGTCTCCATGCATTAGGGTTAAATTGACACACTCCTAAACCTAACCTAGTGAGTAATTCCCTAGCAAAGACATTAAAGGGTAACCTAAGTCCCCCCAAAAGGTAAACTTCATAGACACCTATCCCAAAACGAGGGTTACAGCACCACTCCCCATGGATGTCTAACCTAGGGTTAAGATTGTCTGGGATCTAGTACCAACTCCTAAGTGTAGTAAGCCTTATTTCATCTGTTTTAGAAGGGATGCCTACAACATAATTGTACACTGTCTCTACTTTGTCTAAAGGAGGGGACGAAGGAATGCTCGTCGAGGTGCCAGCTCCGGACTTGAAAGCTGCCCTCGACCTAAGATGCTCCTAGAAAACCTTTAGAGGAACCCCAGGAACACCAGAGGTGTATTCCTCATCCGTGGTATTCCTACTACTACTACTACTACTACTGCTACTGGAACCACTATAACTGGTTCAGTCATGGTACTTGTCTATAACCTTATCTACACTATTAGTAGACGAAGAGATGACAACTACAGACATGTTGAAATTTGAAGAAAAACCAAAGAACGAGGATGAGGAGAGTACTTGGCTCTAGACAAAGGAAGACTAGGGACGCGAGAATATTTTTAGGCGAGGCACTGGAAGAGAAATATCAAGGGAGAGAATTTAAGAAATATGAAGGGTAGGAGAGGAATTTCACTATTTATATGCAGTAAATTTTGGCATCTAAAACAACACAACCAACCAAAGAATGACACGTGACATTTTCCTCGAAAAGGTAAATTGCGATGACCAATCACTAATGAGGTCATGACATGTGGCACGACATCGAACAACTAATGTAAAGGCACATCCAAAGAATAGCAGTAAATTTTACAATGCTTTGGACGACCCTTGGACAAGGGGGCAACTGATGGTGAACTACAATTGAACCAACTCCAATTCGTCCATGAGGGTTGTCTAGGCCAAGAAGACAATAATGGCTGTACCTAGCAAAACGGTTGTCCAAAGGCATACGGGTCGTCCATGAGGAAAGCACCTGGACGACCCCCAACACTTGGAAAATTCCATAGAGATTTATCTATAAGAGGTAGTAAATTGAACCACGTGTTATTATTTTGAGGCATGAGTAAGATCTTAGTTCATCGCTATAACTTCCTACTCAATACTTAACTTCCAACGATAGTTATAGAAAAAGATAAAATATTCTAACTCCTATAGCGGTTGTGGAAGTTAACCTTGAACCCTTTGAACTCCTCAAATATATGGGAAGTTACAGGACAAGTAACCGCTTCAAGAGCACACTATATAAACACTCATTCACATTAAATGAAGGGAAGTTTTGAGACAACTCTCAAAAAGTTGGAACTCCAGAATTTAAGAGAGAAACTAACTTGAGCATCAGAAGGTTCTTGGCCAGTCCGCCCCGGTCATCTTTGATTGTGTGTTTTCCTTTTCAGGCCTTTCAAGCAATTATTAGATCATTGAAGCCCGAAGCATTCAACTTATTGATTTTCTGTGTATCATCAATTGTATCTAAAACAATTATGGTACTTTAGTACAAATAGGACCTGAATTTGGATGTATATGCCTATATATGGAGTTGTTCCTCTTTCTTCTTTTTTCATATGGCTTCATCATGCCTTGTGAACAAAGAGATTTGGATTTGAAAAGAAGATTAAGGTTAGATTTAGATTAGAAACCCAGTGAAATTGAAACTAAAGTGGAGACTTAGATTAGATTCAGATTTGAGAAGAAGATAATTTGAAATTGAAATATTCACTATTGACTAAAAAGGTACTCTTTGGTATTGTGCAAATGAACCAACCGGGTTAGAGTATTAGCATTGGAAAATGCTAATGCTACTTTATTTTACCATTCCAAAACCTCACTTTGTCATTATACCATCCAATTTTACAATACCTCCTACATCCCAAAACTCTATTTTTATTAAAATATTATTTTTTAATCTTTCTTTACTATTTCTTTATAACTGTTTTTTTTTTTTTCCAGACTCATTTCCAGCGCTTTCCAACAATTTTTTTTTTCCTCTCCTTCTCCCTCAACCTCTAGCAACACACAAGCCATCAACAACCACAGCCATGACACCTCAACCCATCAACAACTACAGCCACGACACCTCAACCCATCAACACCTCAACCCATCAATAACCACTGGAGCAAACTCATTTACAACAATCGCCGATTTGAAACCTAGCCGATTTGAAACCCACCAGAGCAAACCCATTCAAAAATAATAATCACCGGAGCCACCGTGACCCACGTCGACCAAAACGCAGAACCCAGACCTCGCCGACCAAGCACGACACAGCAAGCCACGGTCAAACACAGCAACCCACCCTCTCCGATTCAAACCTCTGTCAAACCCATCGGAACCATCTCCAGCAACCCACACCCTCTCTGATTCAAACCTTTGTCAAACCCATCGGAGCCATTGGAGCCAGCTCCAAAACACCTAGCCCGCCGATCCACGCCGATCCAAACCGACCATCTCCGGTGCAAGCCTTGAACGAGAAAGAGAGATGTGAGATGAGAGAAAGAGAGACGGAGAGATGGAGTGGGAGACGGAGAGATAGAGTGGGAGTGAGAGGGAGAGAGGACTGAAGGAGAGATGGAATAAAAAATTACTTATTCGGTTTAAAATTGTGCTACAGTGCAATTCTAAAGGTAGAATTGCATTGTAGCAAGAATTGCAAAAAATTTGCAACTCTTGCCTTTAGCATTTCCTGATACAGTAGTTTTTAAGGGTTGAAATGCTAAAAACATCTTAGATATAGTATTAGCATTCTCCAATGCTAATGCTCTTAGAGTTTGATTTTGGGCATTGCCATTTGTTACCGGGTTAGAGTTTGATTTTGGACATTGCTAACAAATGGCAGAGGAAGAAGATGAGAGAGATGAGGGCAAACTTTTTATTTTTAAGTTTTTAACATAATGATGAATGAATGAATTAATTAATACGTGTACATGTAAATTTATTTTAAAGTTAATTTACAAGGCATAATACTTGAAAAATCTATTTTTCTTCTTTTTAATAAAAATAAATTATGTCAAAATTTTTTTTGTATCATTATTCTGTTAGCCACATAAGTAATAACATTAATGACAGTTAACAAAAGGACTGACAATGCTCATGCTTTAAATTTGAGAGACCAATAGTATTCACTTGAAACTTGAGGGACCACTCACAGAGTAACTTTTAGGGACTAACAATATAATTTGGCCTTTTAAAAATGCACTTTTTAAAACAACTTATCCAAACCGTCTATCAAAAAAAAAAAAAAAACTTATCAAACGGACTCATAATACAACAAATAAATCAAAATCATGAGACTTTTTTTTTTTTGTTTTAGTATTCAAATTTATAAGCCTTTCACAGACTTCAAATAAACAAGAGAGAGAGAGAGAGAGAGAGAGAGAGAGAGAGAGAGAGAGAGAGAGAGAGAGAGAGAGAGAGAAAATCTAACCTGCATTAAATATTTTAACAAACTGCCCAAATTGTCTTCATTTCAAATTATGGTTTATTGGAGCAAAGTATTATATGGGTTGAAGAATCACCACCATATATTGCTAGTTGTATACGGTTGAATGTGAATTCAGTATAAAGCAATACAATCTATCGTTTCTCATAATAATAAAAGATAAAAGAGATTTTATCTTAAAAAAAAAAAAAAAGAATAAAAAAAAAGAAAAAAATGGAGAAATCGTACCCAGTCATGTGAAAGTGGTGATGAAGTCAGAGATTCAAAATGTAAGTTTGGCCTTTTTTCCTTCGTTGCTCCGTTGGTCAAATTTTGTGATCAGTTGGGACAAAATAGCCCAGATAATTATCAGAAGTTAAAACAGTTTTTCTAAGAAAGAAGTTATATAAGAGCAATTAAAATTTTTAAATTTGTGAGTAAAACAGTTTTATAGGAGTTAAAACATGGGAGAGTGGAATTCAAACACGATGTGTGTATTTGCATTTGAGTTTGAATTAAATTACTTGTGTATACTCTTGTTTATTTATTTGTTTGCAATAATGTTAAATAATTATTAGAAGTGTTAAAGAGAATTGAGAGAACAGATAATTAACTTTTTGAATCCTCTTATAGAAATTAAAAAAAAAAAAAAAAGACTCAGAAACCAATTGCATCTTCTTGGAAATTTTTTTTTCCTCTTTCATTTGTTCATCTCTTCCCCTTTCCAACGTTGTACTCCCTCAAATTGCAAATCCACAATATTTCTTCAGTTTCCTCTTTGTTCTTTCATCCTATTTGTAACGGACATTATCTTCTTCCGCATTCTCTATTTCATATTCTGAATTCTTCTCAATGGTCAAGTGTTTTCTTGTCAAAATTGGTAAATTTTTTAACAAAATTTATATTCTACTTTCTCAACTACATATATTGTGAAAGAGCCACTTTATAACCATCTATGATTCATGAACTAAATAAAATGTGTTATAGAAAATTTGGTTATAAATGTACAATTATGAGGCTAAACCTTAAGGGGAAAAAAAAAAAAAAAAA
>NW_027070047.1:418964-435827 GCF_002906115.3 Quercus suber
TTAACAATAATAACAATAATAAAAGTAATTATGTTGTTATTTAATATCTTATTCATAGTATAGGAAATAAATTTACAAATATGAAAGTAAGTCAAGTATATAGTCCAAATTTTGTAGGAGGAAAAAAAAAAAAACACATAGACATATTATATTATTGAGCTCTATATAATATACATGATGTGATAGATCAAAATGGGCATTTGCTCTTTTTGCTCAAAAGATGTAGCAAAATGCTATATTCTGAAACTATATAGCAAAATGTTCCTGTTTTGAAACTCGATTTTTAGAAAATCAAGTTTCAATAAAAACTCAATTTAATGAAAATCGAGTAATGTGATAAATTTTACATGGAACTTGAGTTCCATGTATTTTTTTTAAGTTTGATTTCACATAACTCAATTTTCTAAAAATCGAGTTTTTCATTGAAACTCGATTTTTAAAACAAGAGCATTTTGCTAGATAGTTTTAGAACATGAGTATTTTGTTGTAAAGTTTTGGCGAAAGATGCAAATGCCTATTTTGACTTGATATATATATATATATATATAATTTTTTTTTCAACAGACACAATACATATCAATACATATGATACTGACAACGATGCTTGTGAAGTGTAATGGCATAAGAGAGAACCAAATTGAGCATGATGTATATATTTCGCGTAGAGTTGCCTTGTAAGTCGTTGAAGGACAAGCTGAGGGTGTAGAATCCTTGTAGAACTAGCAGCCTAACGTTAGAAGTATGTGGTTAAATGATAAAATTTATTATATTTCAATTACTTAAACTTTTGGGATAATCGGTAATTTAATATGATATCAGAGAAAGGCTTTAAGTTCGATCATTATCTCTTCCACACTAGCTCATAATCGGTAATTTAACATCTAAAGCCATGGATCATGGATGTGTGGGTCATTGCGTCGCAAAAGGCACAGTGAATTTTCTTGTTTTTCACCACGTGATTCAGGTGGGAGGTTCAAATTTTTAAAAATAGTATTGTCGATAAAAACTGGAGTACGGAACCTCTTTCTGTCATATCTTTCTCCTTTTTTTTTTTTGACAACGTGATTCAGGTGGGAGTACGTAACCTCTTTCTAAAAATGGTATTGTCTATAAATACTGGAGTACGTAAACTCTTTTTTTCATATCACCTAAAAAGGTTTCACAGTTCGACTAAAGCCCAAATTCGGTTATTCCATAAAATAATATTTGGTAAAGAAAATGTATTCTCAAGTTTCAACAGTAGCTGCCACAGCCAAAAATGATATGCCACAAATCATTCGTCGATCAGCAAATTTTCAACCTAGCATTTGGGGTGATCGTTTCCTCACATATGCTTCTGAGTTCTTGGTAAAAATGCTTACTTTAATTCAATATGATGACCTTTGAGCAGGATAGAGTAAGATCTTAGAGTTAGAAAGGTGGTTTTGCTATTAGTTGTGTGTGGTGCCTTTAGCCTCTAGCTCTGTTGTTGCTTTGCCATTGAGAGTTTTTATTTTTTATATTTTGTCTCTGTTGTGTGCGTTTGTTACTGGATATGAACAAAATTATTTTGTTTAAAATTTTTTGAAGAACCATTTTTTTTTTTTGGCTTAATTTTTTTAGCCTTACTATATGTATTTTTATTTTTATTTCTTGTTGGACTTGTATATTTTGTTTTAGATTTTAGATCTATATTTTTTTTTAGTCTTTAAAATGAGAAAAATTCTAGAGTTACAAACTTTTTTTACAAATTATTGATATGGTGAATAGTTATTGGTAAGCAAAAAAATAATGTAAATGGTGGCCAAAATGTGAACCAATAAAAATTTGCCACCTCAACAATTTGTACAAGTATTGTAGAAAATTGTGGCTATAGTATTGCTCTTAAAAAATCAATGAAATTATTAAGGGGGGGGGAAGTGTAATTTATAGAACAAAATTGCTAAAATTAGTACCTATATATGTATATACTAATATATATATATATATATATTTTTTTTTTGGGGGGGGGGGGGTGGTTTGGGGCATTTCTCCATGTCCAACAGTTGCTCTGTCCCTGCCACTGATGAGTCTGTGTATACATGTAAAGTACAGCTTATTTTTGTGTTTTTTATTTCAATTAAGCGTTTAAATTTTGTTCACCTTCAGTGCACGTAAATCCATTCATAAAAAATGACTAAGTTTTACCTTGGTTGTCAACCTATTGTAACCCACATAACTTAAGTCTTAGAAGTTAGAACAAGATATGTATAAAATTTAATAAACTAAGCTTTTTATTGGAGCATATATATCACCTTCAACTGATGATACATAATGCATATGTAATTCATTAATTTAATTGCTCATGTAGGAAACTGAGAACAATTTGAAGCAACAAGTTCAGGAATTGAAGGAAGAGGTGATGTGTATGCTAACATCCCCGGTTGAGAAGCCCTCACAAAAACTAAACTTGATTGATGTACTCCAACGCTTAGGCGTGTCTTATCATTTTGAAAATGAGATTGAAAACTTTTTGCAACAATTACACAGAACGCTTCTTGATCATGATGACCAAGAAAATGATGATGACCTTTATACTGTTGCTCTCCAATTTCGATTACTTAGACAACAAGGTTATTACATTTCATGTGGTAAGTTCCCCCTTCCCTCTCTTTATTTTGTTGTCTTTGAAAATGATTGTTTGTCTTTTTCAGTTTATACAATTCTGCTACCATTTATAAGGAAACTTAATATGCACAGTCAGTTTTATAGTAAATGTGGAGCAAGTGTCACATTTAATGTTTGTACATACACCTAAATGTGCTCAAACATGAACCAGCCACTTGAATTTTATATCATGCACATATGGTAGGATTGAGTTTGAGCCTATATTATTGAGCTAGTATATTTTTAAAATTTTTTATATTATTCTAATCATTTCATGTAATCGGATCATGATGTAGACAAGTTCACCAAATTCAAAGATAGCAATGGGAATTTCAAGGACTCACTTATCAATGATGCGCGGGCAATGTTAAGCTTGTATGAAGCCACACATCTCAGGGTCCATGGGGAAGATATACTAGACGACGCTCTTGTATTCACTACCACACATCTTGAGTTTGTAGCATCGCACTTAAGCACTCCTCTTGCAGCACAAGTAAGTCACGCCTTAAAGCAGCCTATCCACAAAGGATTACCAAGGTTAGAGGCAAGGCATTACTTTTCTATCTACCAAGAAGATTCTTCACATGATAAAATTCTTCATACCTTTGCAAAGTCAGATTTTAACATACTGCAGAAAATGCACCAGAAGGAACTTTCTGACATTGCAAGGTTAGTTATTAATACATGTTAAGAGTTGCAAGTGTTGAGTTAATATTTTTAAGCTTGAGCATCACTACACGTTGACAACATGCATGATTCAATTAAATTGTATTTGTAGGTGGTGGAAAGAATTAAACTTTTCAAAGAAGTTACCCTTTATCAGAGACAGAGTGATTGAGTTCTACTTTTGGATATTGGGAGTGTTCTTCGAGCCTGAATATTTCCATGCTAGGAGGATACTAACCAAAGTGATAGCCATGACCTCGACTATCGATGACATCTATGATGTGTATGGCACTTTTGAAGAGATTGAGCTCTTTACTGAAGCAATCGAGAGGTTGAAATTAATTAACATCTTAAGATCATTGCTTTATTTTTTTCATGGTTAAAGATAAATTACCACACTTTCCCCGTCAGTTATATGAGTAAAATGTTAAATTAGCAGAAGCTTTGATAACAAAGTATTTAACAAAACACGTAAACAAAAACACTTTTATATTGAAAACTGAATTGGGTTTGGTCAACGGGTGTCTTTACAGCATTTGATAATGGACCATTTAACGAAAATTTTTATACTACTTTAATGAAAAATATAAAAGGATGCAAATAAAAAAAAAAAGAAGCAATTATTATTATTTTTTCTCATAAAAAGTTTATAAAAATATTTTTTAAACCAATACTCTAAGGCTATTCATTAGTACTTCACAAACTATAATGCTTGACTTGCATACACTGTGACTCTAGTGCACACACGGCACCTTACTTTCACTCCACACACTAGGTTTTTTTTATTTAATGTACTCACTCACTTAAATACACCTGCACACACCTCTAAAGCACACACCTCACTTCTTTAGAGACCAAGGTACTGCCATCAAGATGATTTTCTTCTCTTCACTCACAAATTTGGTCACTATCACTATCAAGATCAAGGCAGTGTATGTAAGCATGAAGATCAGAAGAAGTAGCAGATGTCCAAGATAAAATATGTGAAGATGAAGCTGTTGTAGTTTAGCCTTTATATTTGTATCATTAGTAGAAAACGACTTGTAGCTTCTGTTAGTTTTCATTGTAAGTGATAACACGTGAGAGCTGCACGTGAGAGAGTTTGTTATTACATGATTCAATTAAATTGTATTTGTAGGTGGTGGAAAGAATTAAACTTTTCAAAGAAGTTACCCTTTATCAGAGACAGAGTGATTGAGTGCTACTTTTGGATATTGGGAGTGTTCTTCGAGCCTGAATATTTCCATGCTAGGAGGATACTAACCAAAGTGATAGCCATGACCTCGACTATCGATGACATCTATGATGTGTATGGCACTTTTGAAGAGATTGAGCTCTTTACTGAAGCAATCGAGAGGTTGAAATTAATTAACATCTTAAGATCATTGCTTTATTTTTTTCATGGTTAAAGATAAATTGCCACACTTTCCCCGTCAGTTATATGAGTAAAATGTTAAATTAGCAGAAGCTTTGATAACAAAGTATTTAACAAAACACGTAAACAAAAACACTTTTATATTGAAAACTGAATTGGGTTTGGTCAACGGGTGTCTTTACAGCATTTGATAATGGACCATTTAACGAAAATTTTTATACTACTTTAATGAAAAATATAAAAGGATGCAAATAAAAAAAAAAAGAAGCAATTATTATTATTTTTTCTCATAAAAAGTTTATAAAAATATTTTTTAAACCAATACTCTAAGGCTATTCATTAGTACTTCACAAACTATAATGCTTGACTTGCATACACTGTGACTCTAGTGCACACACGGCACCTTACTTTCACTCCACACACTAGGTTTTTTTTATTTAATGTACTCACTCACTTAAATACACCTGCACACACCTCTAAAGCACACACCTCACTTCTTTAGAGACCAAGGTACTGCCATCAAGATGATTTTCTTCTCTTCACTCACAAATTTGGTCACTATCACACCCTATTTATAAGTGTTGTAAGCCGGTTTAAGTGAAATTTACTTCTACAAAACAGAACTCTAGAGAGATATCTCAAAGAGAATTCCAATGAGAGAGAGATTGATAGAGAAGCTCTAGAAATTTTTAGAGGCAATGTTGATTTTTAACTTAAAAGTCATATCTTATTGTTATCATTGCTTTATGCTTTCGCACGGTTTATAAGAATTTACCACGTCTTAAAACCTTAAATTCCTAGTAAAGGATAAATTCAATCATTTTGATCTAACACTCCTTAATTATGTGAAGGCCCAAACACCCTCATAATAAATATGATCAACACATAAGGTCTTTAACTTTAATGTGCGGTAGAGTAGAGATATGATTCCAATATAAATTATCTTATGTCCAAAAAATATGTCAAAATATGGTAAATTCAATCATTTGACAGTTCTTCCAACAATTAATCAATATATATATATATATATATATGTGTGTGTGTGACGCTCTAATTTTGCATTTATTTATTTATTTACCTCTTTTCATTATATATTCTTTACCCTAATAGTAATAACTAACTAGATAATAAGGCCATAGGGAGAGATAGAGAGATACAAAAATATTAATTATTTCACTATTATCAAAATAAAAGACTTGAGTTTGACAAAACATTTATAAGAGAGAGAAAGAGGAATCTGAGAGGCTACTACCTCCGTCATACTGACCTCTCACCACCATTAAGCCGCCAAAACCCCTACGAGTAATTATTTTATTTTATTTTTTCATTTTAAATTAGAGGCTTAAATATGATTTAGGTTTGGGTAATTTGGTTGGATAGTTTTTATTTTGGGTATATAAGTAGAGAGAATGTTTGGTGTGCAATTTAAAACCATATTCTACTATAGTTTTAAATTATCTATAAGACAAATGCATATGCACTTGTTCACACCATGTCTTAATATCACACATCACTGAGTAGAAGACGGTGAGAAAACTAGACATACTTTCATTACATGATATGCAATTTGGGAACACAGCACAAATTAGATAATTTTCATAGTCCTATTACTCTTTAGCATTTATTTTTGGTTTCGTGATTAAAAAAAAAAAAAAAAAAAACTTACCTTGTGAATGCTACATATGTGTAGTGAGGCTACTAAACTAAATTTTAATATCTCAAAAATATATGTTTTTTTACTCTAATTTAGTTTACTTTTTCTTTATAATGTATATACAATATTTTCCAAAATCGTCTTACATAAAATATTACTAAATTATCTGTGCGTGCGTCGCACGGTAAATTACTAGTTTACATTAATTAGAAGAACCAATTGACATGGATTGTTTGCCTCCATGTATTACAGGTGGGACATTAGTGCCACTGATAAACTTCCGGAGTACATGAAAGTGTGTTATCAGGCACTCTTAGATGTTTATTGTGAGATGGAAGAAATAGTAGGTGAAAGAAGATCAGACCGTGTGAAATATGCAATAGAAGCAGTAAGTACCATAAATATAAATTTAGAATATTATTGTTCATTTAAAGTTAACCTGATTGTAAACTTCTCATTGTATCAGATGAAGAATCAAGTTCGAGCCTACTTTGACGAAGCCAAATGGTTCCACAAAAAATACATACCTACAATGGATGAATATATGGAGATTGCACTTGCTACATCTGGCTATTCATTGTTAGCAACCACATCGTTGGTTGGAATGGGAGACATTGTTACAAATGATTCCTTCAAGTGGGTGTTTAGCAAACCCAAAATGGTTAGAGCTTGCACGGTGGTTGCCAGACTCATGGATGACATAGTGTCACATAAGGTGAAATCATATGTCACTTCAACAATATATATATATATATATATATTAAAAACCAAAGTTGATAGAAAATCTAATTAGATTTCAATTAGATTCTAAATTGGATTTCAATTGAAATCTAATTTTGTGCTACGTTCACCTAATTTTTTAATTTTTGTGATATATAAATTATTGGGTATAAAAACTAAAGAGTCTAAATTCAATTAAATTCTAAAGCATATATATATATATATACATATAATGAGAAAACTATTACATATTTTTAGAAATGCATGGTTTAAAAAAAGTGTAAGTTAATATCATGTATAATTCAAATATCTTCTAAAAAAAGGGTATAAGTTGAATCATGTAATTGTGAATGTTTTTAATTGTACTCGTGCGTATGCATAGAGTTACGCACTATTAGTTGAGCCAAAATTGGGTTTTACCAATTTCGGTAAAACTTTCCAGCAAAATGCTTTATGTCTGAAACTATTTAGAGATATGCCCCTGTTTTGAAACTTGATTTTTAAAAAATCGAATTTCAAATGTAAAATTCGATTTTTGGACAATCGAGTTATAGCAGAGTTGTACTTAGAAATTTTTTTTTTCTTCGGAACTTGAGTTCCACTTGAATTTTTTCAAGGAACTAGAGTTCTAGAATTTTTTTTTTTTTTTTAAATTTTCAGTTCCCTATAACTTGATTGTCCAAAAACAGTTTTAAATTGAAACTCAATTTTTAGAAAATCGAGTTTAAAAAAAAGGGCATTTTCCTAAATAATTTCAAACATTGAGCATTTTGTTGAAAAGTTTTGATGAAATGGGCAAATACCCATTTTAGCCCTAATAGTTGTAATTTGGAAGCATGATTCGATCGATTACTACAATATTCCAATCACGTGATGCCTTTCTAACATAATAATTCAATTAATTGTAGTTTGAGCAAGAAAGAGGACACACTGCCTCGGCTGTTGAATGTTACATGGCACAATATGGTGCCACAGAAGAAGATGCAATTAATGAGCTCCGCAAACAAGTTGCAAATGCATGGAAGGACATTAATGAAGAGTGCCTCTATCCAACTATTGTCTCCAAGCCAATTATAATGTCAATTCTCAACCTTACACGTGTGATGGATGTTGTGTATAAGGATGAAGATGGCTACACAAATGCTGGAATTGTGCTCAAAGATTTTGTAACATCTTTGCTCATTGATCCTGTACCGTTATAAGCATGGACCTATGCAATATTGAAATAATAATAATTTGATATGGTTATGTTCTAGATGTATAGCTTCACAGTCTACACTCATCTAAACATAATGATTTGCCCTTGAAAGGATATATATATATATATTTCAAAGATGTTTGTGATGCCTTAAGAAACCATGGAATTAAAAACTAGACTGACCAAAAAATTAGAAAGGTAACTTGTTCTTAGTTCAGTAGTTTAATTGATATCAAATAGGTAGTCGAATCGATGACATTATAAATAAATTTATAATAATTTTTTAAATAAAAAATAAAATAAATGTATAACAAGTTTATATGTTGGAATATTTATTGAAGAAAATATTTATAAATTTTAATAGTTTTTAATTGATTTTATACACAATTGCACCCAATCTCTCTCACTCATACACAAACACACACACAATTGATTACATCTCTAACTTGTAGCAAAATAAGAGTTTGTCTATAGATTGGTAACCTTGGTTATTGATAATTGCAAGTTAGATCACCATGGACCCGAACATGCTACGCCAAACATTGGGAGCTAGTTAGTTTGGAGGGGGATGGGGGATTTAGACGATCCAATAACTCATAGAGTAATGACTACATCAAAATCAGGGGCTCAATTGGAATGAGGATTCTTGGAAACAAACGTCGTCACAATTAAAAGAATAAGCTTTTTATGTTCCTTGCAAGGTAGTCGTAGGACAATTGATTTGGGAATCTAGTACATTTTTAAAATTCTAGCCAAATTCCTATCCCAAATCTTTCCAAAACAAAATGGCCCAAGAAAAATCTAGCATTCCACCCTTCACAAATAAAAACTCATAAAAAACCCTTCACAAACCTACTACGAAATACCCAGGACACAACAAAGAAGGAGAAGAGATGCAAGAAGAAGCAATTGAGATAAAGAATGAAAAAGGAGTAGGAGCCAAAAAAAAAAAAAAAAAAAAAAATAGAGCACAACCAACAGAATGAGCTTCCTATCTTCTTCCCTTGCTCATTTCTTGGTTCTGTTTTTAGCTTGAATTCTAATTTATTCTCTGTGTTTTCTTTCAGCCTAAGATTAATAAAAATGGTAGAAAGAACGAATAGATTCAAGGCAACAAGGGAGCTAACAAATCAACAACAACCATCAAACAAAATGGATAAGAACAAAATGAAGAATAAGAAGGTTACATCCACTGGGTAAACCTTAAACCCATCTTCCATTTTTCTATTTTCCAATCTCTGTGTGATATTTGCATTTTCACTCTGTACACAATACACACACAATTACAAATCACACACCCACACTCTGTGATTCTAACTTCTACAATAGATTGTTTCTTTCCTCTGTTACCTACTCACCGAAGCGCACACACGCAAGCACAGAAGCTGCTTAGATTATTCTGGGTCAAGTTTAGACCGAGGTTTTGAGAAGGGAGACCACTAGTGTGGTGGTGGTGTTCGCTGTTTCTGGTGCCAGTTTGTCGCCAGAGAGCCGAGCATGGCTGACCATGGTGGTCAGCCATGGAGGGTCGAGCGAGAGAGAGTAGAAGGTTAGAGACATGGAGAAGATTCTAGACCACGAGAGAAACGTTTAGGTTAAGCTGTTAAGAGCATGAGCACCGGGGATGCCAATGCTAATGTTCTGCATCCTAGTTTTTACCAACCTATTTTATAACTAACTCTACGTCTTAATTTTTACATACAACCTAATTAAAAAAAATAAAAACTATTTAATAAAAAAAATACTATTATTTCACTTTTTCCTTTCACTCTCTTTTTCTCTTTACACATAATTACAAAATTAAAATAATATTTTTTCTTACAACCTTAAGGTGGTATAGGTTGCAAATTTTTTTAAATTTACAAACTCAGATGAAGTGAGTTTTAGGTGACTTGATTGTAAAATAGCAACTAGAAGGTGTTTACAACCAATGCTAGTGCTCCAAGGGAGAAGACTTAAGAGAAATGGGTTGGGCTCGACCTGACCTTGACTTTTGGACATTAACCCAGTCAGCCCATCAGCTTTTGAACCAAGCCCAGGTCCGAAATCCACCTTTTTTTTCCCCTAGTCCCTTTGAGCCCACTTTTAATATTTAGGTTCAAGTTCAACCCTCCTTTTAAGTAAGCCTAGGTCCACTTTAGTTTAAAATAACTTTCGGCCCACACTCTTAAATAAGGGCCATTAGCTTGTTTATCTCTCTCTCTCTCTCTCTCTCATATCATATTATATTATATATAATAAAAGTTAGTTTTAGAGGCTGTGATTGTGTTAAGTGGCTCCACCAAATTGCAGAAATTTTAATAAATTTTTAGATTTTAAGAATAGATATATACATGTTTTTTGGATAAATATGACAAATCAAGTAACGAAAGAAAGTAGTATTTAATTTACAATTATAACAGTTGTATTTATCTAAAATGTTATCAACAAAGCCTAAAATCAATAGAATAGAATTACCTAAGGATAGAATTTAAACAAAAAAGAGAGATAAAAAACGTAAAATAAAATAAAAAGATCAAAATTGCATTTTTTTCCTATGTTTCTTTAAAAAATGTAAAAGGAAAAAAAAGATAGAACTTGCATTTTTTTTCCTACTTTTTTTTTTAAAAAATTTATTATGGATAAATTTGCATCTTATGTCATCTTTTTCCTAATAATAAAGTTAAAAAAAAAAAAGTATTTGAGTTTAACCTAGACTACTTCTTTTTGTTCATATTATTTTCTTCACAACCTAAAATTCCCACTATATATACACACAGTTTTTTGGTGTTTCATTATTTTTACTATGTACTTTACGATTATTTGCTATATTCTTCATTTCTCCTCTATGCCCTACCTACAACCTTGCAGGTAATTTTTTTTTTTTTTTCCTTTCATCAAATTGAATAGATTTTGTGTATTTGTTACCTTTTTATTATATATAATATGATTTTATGAATCCTAGCAACACTATCTACGGTAAAGTTTCTAATATGACCTTTTTTTTTAAAATTTATTTATTAGAAAACGACGACGGCTGTTTTGATGTAGTGAGATTTGATTTGTAGAGGATTGTCATGTTAAGGAAACTATGATTTTAGAATGGTTATGTAGATTTTATTCTCTGGTGTTATTATTTTTTATTTATTTTTTTCATGTGTATTTTTTGCTTTCTTATTAGATGAAAAGAGAGCTACTTCTATGAGTCTATAGAAGTTATGTAACAAAAATTATTTTTTTGAATTAGATGCGACAATTTTAGATTAATTAGAGAAAAAAATGGCTAGATTTATGTTGTTTTGTAATCTAATAATCTATATCATATCATATTATATATAATAAAAGTTTAAATTTTTAGATTTTAAGAATAGATATATACATATTTTTTGGATAAATATGAAAAATCAAGTAATGAAAGAAAGTAGTATCTGATTTACAACAATAACAGTTGTGTTTATCTAAAATGTTATCAACAAAGCCTAAAATCAATAGAATAGAATTACCTAAGGATAGAATTTAAATAAAAAAGAGAGATAGAAAAAAAGATCGAATTTGCATTTTTTTTGCCTACGCTTCTTAAAAAACGTAAAAGGAAAAAAAAGATAGAACTTGCATTTTTTTTTCCTACTTTTTTTTTTTATGGATAAATTTGCATCTTATGTCATCTTTTTCCTAATAATAAAGTAAAAAAAAAAAAAAGTATTTGAGTTTTACTTAAATTACTTTTTTTTTGTTCATATCATATTTTTCACAACCTAAAATTCCCACTATATATACACACAGTTTTTTGGTGTTTTATTATTTCTACTATGTACTCTACAATTATTTGCTATATTCTTCTCTTCTCCTTTTTGCCCTACCTACAACCTTGCAGGTAAATTTTTTTTGTTCTTTCATCAAATTGAATAGATTTTGTGTATTTATTGCCTTTTTATTATATATAATATGATTTTTATCAACAAGTTTTATAGATAGATTGAAATTGGATACAAGAAAATCCACCAGTGTAAATTTCTATGTAAGTCTATCTTTACTTAACTCTTTTTTTTTTTAATTTTTTATTTATTTTAAGTTCAAAAATTTTGATATTTTTTCATTAATGAATTGAGGTTTTGGCTTAATTTTATCCTCTGTTCCCTCCAGTGCTGATTCTCTTCCCTCTGTCAGTGCTGATTCTTTCATCCAAATTCATCATGATCTTGACACAGATGACCAGGCTTTTCCTGATGCCTTTGATCATCTTACTACTGATGTTCTTGATCATGATATTCCTGCTTTCCAAATGTGTATCATGATGCTCCTAGAAAGTCTAGTAGGTCTCCAAACCTCCATCCTACCTTAAGGCTTATCATTGTAACCAAGTTTCCTCAGCATCCATTGCCAATCAGTTCCAATCAGGTACTTCACACCCTCTTTCTTCTTATCTCTCTTATGCTACCTTATCCCCTTCCTACAAATCCTTTTGTTGCTCAATTTGTACCAACACAGAACCACAGTTTTTTTCCCAAGCAGTAGTTGATCCTAAGTGGCAAGCTGCCATGGACACTGAAATTGCTGCCTTGGAGGCCAATAACACATGGACTGTCACTCCTTTGCCTCCTCATAAACATCCTATCGGGTGCAAATGGGTCTATAGGATTAAATATAAAGCTGATGGGTCTATTGAAAAGATATAAAGCTAGGCTGGTTGCAAAGGGTTTCACTCAAAAGGAAGGATTGGATTACCTTGAAACCTTCAGTCCTGTTGCCAAAATGGTTTCTGTGAAGTGTGTGCTTGCTGTGGCTGCTGTGAAAGGCTGGTTCCTTAGCCAACTTGATGTTAACAATGCATTTCTTCATGGTGACTTACATGAAGAAGTGTACATGGCTCTTCCACCTGGTTTTCACAGCAAGGGGGAGCATGTGAGCAACTTGTATGCAGACTGAACAAGTCTCTCTATGGCCTTAAACAAGCCTCAAGACAATGGTTCTCAAAGTTTTCAAGCACACTGATCCAGCTTGGGTTCATTCAGTCCAAGGCAGATTACTCACTCTTTACCAGGCAACAAGGAGATTCATTCATTGTTTTGTTAGTATATGTTGATGATGTGCTCATAGCCAGCAATGATAAGGAGCAGGTTGATCAGTTTAAGGTGATGCTGAATCAGAAATTTCAGTTAAAGGACTTGGTGCATTAAGATATTTCCTTGGTTTGGAAGTAGCTAGGACAGAAAAAGCATCTCCTTGTGTCAAAGGAAGTATGCTCTTGAGATCTTAGAAGATGCAGGCTTCTTGGATGCAAACCCGTCAAAATTCCTATGGATCCAAATCTCAAACTCAGCAAAAATGAAGGTTTATTACTTGATGACCCAGGGCAGTATAGAAGGTTGGTGGGAAGGCTATTGTACTTAAGCATCACTAGACCAGATATTACATTTGCAGTTCACAAATTAAGCCAATTTATGGCTAAACCAAGAAAACCACACCTTGAAGCAGCACTGAAGATTCTGCAGTACTTGAAAAATGAACCTGGCAGAGGCATTTTCTTCTCAGCCAAATCAGAGTTGCATGAAAGGCTTTACAGATTCGGACTGGCTTCATGTCCAGATACCAGAAAGTCAGTCACTGGATATTGTATATTCATTGGTGATTCCTTAGTTTCCTGGAAATCAAAGAAACAGTCTACTGTTTCCAGATCCTCTGCAGAAGCAGAATACAGGCAATGGCAGTCTCCACTTGTGAAATAGTTTGGATTCTCTATTTGCTAAAGGATCTTCAGGTCAACCACAGTAGGGAAGCATTGCTATTCTGTGACAGTCAGGCAGCTCTCCACATAGGTACTAACCCTGTTTTCCATGAACGAACGAAGCATATAGAGATTGATTGCCATGTTGTAAGGAATAAAGTGTTGGAGAAGGTTGTCAAGCTGATTCATGTTAGAACTCAGTCCCAGTTAGCAGACCTGCTTACTAAAGCTTGAGTCATAAACAGTTTTCAGAACTATTATCCAAGATGGGACTTATCAACATTTATCAACCTGAAGTCCATCTTGAGGGGGAGTATCAAGATCAAGGCAGTGTATGTAAGCATGAAGATCAGAAGAAGTAGCAGATGTCCAAGATAAAATATGTGAAGATGAAGCTGTTGTAGTTTAGCCTTTATATTTGTATCATTAGTAGAAAACGACTTGTAGCTTCTGTTAGTTTTCATTGTAAGTGATAACACGTGAGAGCTGCACGTGAGAGAGTTTGTTATTCTGTTATTAGGCCTAACCGCTTCTGTTATTGAAGCTTAGTGATACTAACTGTATATAAGGCATAAGCTAAAGTTAATAAGATCAGTTTTTCAGATTTTCCCAATTACATTTCTTCATAATCACACCCTATTTATAAGTGTTGTAAGCCGGTTTAAGTGAAATTTACTTCTACAAAAGAGAACTCTAGAGAGATATCTCAAAGAGAATTCCAATGAGAGAGAGATTGATAGAGAAGTTCTAGAAATTTTTAGAGGCAATGTTGATTTTTAGCTTAAAAGTCATATCTTATTGTTATCATTGCTTTATGCTTTCGCATGGTTTATAAGAATTTACCACGTCTTAAAACCTTAAATTCCTAGTAAAGGATCAATTCAATCATTTTGATCTAACACTCCTTAATTATGTGAAGGCCCAAACACCCTCATAATAAATATGATCCAACACATAAGGTCTTTAACTTTAATGTGCGGTAGAGTAGAGATATGGTTCCAATATAAATTATCTTATGTCCAAAAAATATGTCAAAATATGGTAAATTCAATCATTTGATAGTTCTTCCAACAATTAATCAATATATATATATATATATATATATGTGACGCTCTAATTTTGCATTTATTTATTTATTTATTTTTTTACCTCTTTTCATTATATATTCTTTACCATTACCCAAAAGTTCACGTTAACTAATTTTTACTATTATCTCATTAATCTGTCAATAATTGTTTGAGCTTACACCACACATTTCTCTCTTCTTTACGTCTTTTAGCATACCCACTATTTTAGTATTAAAAGCAAAGGCAAAAGCAAAAAAAAGAAAAAAAAGAAAAAGAAAAAAAGAAAAAAAAAAGGAAGTTAAGAACTAATAGTAATAACTATGTTAACTTATTTTTAATGTTATCTCATTAATGTATCAATAATTGTTTGAGCTTACACCACATATTTCTCTCTTCTTCATGTATTTTAGCTATAACTAACTAGATAAAGACTAATAGTAATAACTAACTAGATAATAAGGCCATAGAGAGAGATAGAGAGATACAAAAATATTAATTATTTCACTATTATCAAAATAAAAGACTTGAGTTTGACAAAACATTTATAAGAGAGAGAAAGAGGAATCTGAAAGGCTACTACCTCCGTCATACTGACCTCTCACCACCATTAAGCTGCCAAAACCCCTACGAGTAATTATTTTATTTTATTTTTTCATTTTAAATTAGAGGCTTAAATATGATTTAGGTTGGGTAATTTGGTTGGATAGTTTTTATTTTGGGTATATAAGTAGAGAGAATGTTTGGTGTGCAATTTAAAACCATATTCTATTATAGTTTTAAATTATCTATAAGACAAATGCATATGCACTTGTTCACACCATGTCTTAATATCACACATCACTGAGTAGAAGACGGTGAGAAAACTAGACATACTTTCATTACATGATATGCAATTTGGGAACACAGCACAAATTAGATAATTTTCATAGTCCTATTACTCTTTAGCATTTATTTTTGGTTTCGTGATTTTAAAAAAAAAAAAAAAACTTACCTTGTGAATGCTACATATGTGTAGTGAGGCTACTAAACTAAATTTTAATATCTCAAAAATATATGTTTTTTTACTCTAATTTAGTTTACTTTTTCTTTATAATGTATATACAATATTTTCTAAAATCGTCTTACATAAAATATTACTAAATTATCTGTGCGTGCGTCGCACGGTAAATTACTAGTTTACATTAATTAGAAGAACCAATTGACATGGATTGTTTGCCTCCATGTATTACAGGTGGGACATTAGTGCCACTGATAAACTTCCGGAGTACATGAAAGTGTGTTATCAGGCACTCTTAGATGTTTATTGTGAGATGGAAGAAATAGTAGGTGAAAGAAGATCAGACCGTGTGAAATATGCAATAGAAGCAGTAAGTACCATAAATATAAATTTAGAATATTATTGTTCATTTAAGAGGAAAAAGGAAAGAAATCAAGAACTGTTGACTATGTTGTAAACTTAGTTAACCTGATTGTAAACTTCTCATTGTATCAGATGAAGAATCAAGTTCGAGCCTACTTTGACGAAGCCAAATGGTTCCACAAAAAATACATACCTACAATGGATGAATATATGGAGATTGCACTTGCTACATCTGGCTATTCATTGTTAGCAACCACATCGTTGGTTGGAATGGGAGACATTGTTACAAATGATTCCTTCAAGTGGGTGTTTAGCAAACCCAAAATGGTTAGAGCTTGCACGGTGGTTGCCAGACTCATGGATGACATAGTGTCACATAAGGTGAAATCATATGTCACTTCAACCATATATATATATATATATATATTAAAAACCAAAGTTGATAGAAAATCTAATTAGATTTCAATTAGATTCTAAATTGGATTTCAATTGAA
>NW_027070047.1:437614-452668 GCF_002906115.3 Quercus suber
AAGCTATAGTGTTAATGTGTTGCTCCCTGTAAGACCTCCCCCCCCACCCCCCAAAAAAAAAACAAAAAAAAAACAATTATCCTCCAAAAAAACCTAAGATTCTACTATGATTATATAGGTAATTTGGTCAAAACACACACACACGCATATACATATATATATATATATATATATTAGTAATTGTTGAATTAAAAATTGGAACTACAAATTATGGTTGACAATTCATGTTGGTGTTTTGAGTTACAGGAATTTAGATAAATTAGTCAACTTTAACACTACCTATTAAATAATCGTTTCATAACCCTCTAACCTTAACACGATCGGCTAATGAAGTGGGTTGACATGACATAACCCACTTGATACGTTTAATAAATGGATCATATTAAGTTGACAAATGCAACCGGACCCATTTCAACCCACTTGATATTAAACAAGTTCATGAGTTAACTTAAAACAACTCATGTAAACCACTTCAAAAATGCAACTCATTTCAACATGTTTGATCTGATTAATATTGCCTTAAATTTAATAAACAACAAATTTAATACAAGCTTATAACATCAAAAATACATAATAAACATTCAATTTGAAAGTCAATAATAACATCAAATACTTAAAATATATTGTCCAAAAGTTCAAAATAATATCAAAGTTCTTAATATATATTAAGTCCATAATGTAGTATCATCCATCTAGAAAGAAGTTCTTAAAAAAATATAACATCCAAGATGAAGTCCATACATTTCAACTTAAATTCAAAATAACATAGTTCAACAAAAATATAAAATGAATATTTATGTATTATACGAGTTAATTAATTGGGTCATTTCACATCAACATGAATAAATTAACTCAAACATGTCAATAATGGGTTAAGTGCATCATCCCACTTCTAATATGTTTCTTATCATATTACTTTCTTATCATATTTCTACAAAGGCCCTACCCTAACCCGTAAAAACTAATGTAATGTTCATAGGTCTTGCCAAACATTTTCATTCCTACCATAAGTGACTATTTATGGATATCCCACTTTATATATATATATATATATATAAAAGCAGGTTCCAATTAACTCAACTGGTAAAATCTCTTATTATCAAATAAAATATCTTAGGTTCAATCTCTACCTACATTAAAAACCAAAATACTATAATTTTTTATTAGAGGTAAAAATCCTACTCTAGTCTAATTATAATATATTTTTATTAGAGGTAGAAATTCTATTTTAGCCTAATCTAATATATGTGTACAAAATTATCTTCTAAAAACTTGAACCTTGACCATTCCCCTCCAATCTTACAAAAACTTGTACTTATAGAGTTACCATCGCGCCAATGGTCTACTACAGAATTGATATTAGGTAGAAAATTTATTCTAACATAATCTACGTATATGTGTGTAAAGTTTTTTTCCTGGAGACTTGAACCCTAACCCTTCTTAACCTCCATTCCATAAAAGCTTGTACTTGTAGAGTGATAATCACACCAAGTGTCCACAATAGATTTGACATACTATCATATCTATCAAAAAATAAGGATTAAAAAATCATAATTAATTACACATCACTTTCCATAATGAAATTTTAAAGGTACTATCAATATTACCATTAAATATTCACGTATGAATGATGTAATTAGTGGACAACAGCATTTTTGTTTGGTATTTCAAAATTGACACACCAATTTGATTCTTAAAAGTATAATAATAAATAAGTAAAATATTTACTAAAAGAAGGAAAACCAAGTCTTACCGTGATTTTATTTTCTTTAGGATTGCTATGTGGCCAAATCTCCATAAAAGTTTCCATCGAACTTTTCGTTGACCTCCATTTGGAATCCTATGAATGGTTTTTTTTTTTTTTTTTTTTTTTTTTGCCCCCTTAATAATCTATAATACAAATGGCAGTTTTCCCTAAGAACTACATTTAAAATAGAGCTCTACCCAAATTGTCTCCTAGTTTCTTTCCTTTTTTTTTTTTTTTTTTTTTTTTCTTCTATTGGCACTGTAGTGGGTTCAAATTTGATTTGGTTGACTTTCCTACAATAAATTTGTTAATTAAAGAAGGCTCTGTTGAAGCTAAGTACATCATGAGTCATAGAGAGTGTCCTCGAGAGAAGTTACTTGAAAGGATCAGAGAGGTGTACCTAAGAGTGTAAAAGAGAGTCCTCAGCCTAATGGTCCTTGGCCAAAGGGAATCCTCACGCAAGTCTTTTCGACCAAGACAGAGAGTGTACTTGTCAAGATCAAAGAGAGTACCCTGTAAAATCTTCTTAGCAAAGGAAATCCTCAGCCTAATGTTCCTCAACCCTATAAGAGTTAAGAGAGTACTTTGGAAAGTCTCCTCAGCCTAATAAAGATTATCCCTGTAAGGTTAGAACTTTAAGAGAATTAAAAATAAAGAGAGAGAGAGAGAGAGAGAGAGAGAGAGAGAGAGAGAGAGAGAGAGAGAGAGAGAGAGAGAGAGAGAGAGTAAGCCCCCTTTTTCCAAATGGTCTTTCTTTCTTTTATAAAGAAAAGGTGGTTGTAGGTGCTCAGGAAAATATGTGGTGTTGGGTGAATAGAGAATGTGTGGTTGTATTTTTTTTTTTTTTTTAAATAGGATCCCCACACACGCTATCATTCTTTTCTCTCTTTAAGCCTTTCTTTATTAATTTTTAATTTATTTTTATTAAATCTAGATTTCACTTAAAAAGGAAATGAAGCCTAATAGTTAGATAAACACCTGTAAAGGTCAAAGTGAGTACTTTATAAAATCTCCTCAACCAAAGGGAGTCCGAACCTAACGCTCCTCGACCAAGTCAGAGTGTGTCCCTGTAAGAATTAGAGAGAATATTCTAGAAAGTCACCTCGGCCTAATGGGAGATAGTCCCTAAGAGGATCAAAGCTCTAAGAGAATTAGAGAGAGAGAGAGAGAGAGACCCTTTTTCCAAATGGCCTTCTCTTATTTTATATTGAAAAGTGGGGTTGTTAATGCTCAAGAGAAATTGGGTGAATAGAGAATGTGTGGATTTATTTGTTTTTGTAAGATGGGACCCCACACACACTATCCTTATGTTCTCTTCTTTTCCCTTTCTCTATTAATCTTAGTTTTTTTTTTTTTTTTTTAAATCTAGATTTCACTTATAAATAAAATGAAGCCTAATAGTTAGATAAATACCTGTGAGGGTTAGAGAAAGTATCTGTAGAATCTTTTGACCAAAGGGACTTCGAGCCTAATACTCCTTGGTCAAGTCAAAGAGTGTCCCTATGAGAGTTAGAGAAAGTACTCTGGAAAGTCTCCTTGGCCTAATGGGAGATATTCCTAAGAGGATCAGAGCTCTAAGAGAATTAAAAGAGGGGAGAGAGAGAGAGAGTAAGCCCACTTTTTCCAAATGGTCTTTCTTCATTATATATAGAAAAGTGTGGTTGTTAGTGCTCAAGAGAAATTGAGTGAATTTAAAATGTGTGGTTCTATATATTTTTGTAAAATGGTATCCCACACGCACTATCCTTATTTTCTCTCATTTTCCCTTTCTTTATTAATTTTTAGTGTTTCTTTAATCTAGATTTCACTTAAAATGAAATGAAGCCTAATAGTTAGATAAATACCTGTGAGGGTCAACGAGAGTACTCTATAGAATCTCCTCGACCAAAGAGAGTCTGAGCCTAATGCTTCTCGGCCAAGTCAAAGAGTGTCCCATGAGGGTTAGAGAGAATACTTTGTAAAGTCTTCTCAACCTAATGGGAGATAGTCCCTAACATGGTCAAAGCTCTAAGAGAATTAAAAGAGAGAGAGAGAGAGAGAGAGAGAGAGAGAGAGAGAGAGAGAGAGAGAGAGAGAGAGAGCCCTTTTCCAAATGGTCTTTCTTCATTTTATATATATAAAAAATGTGGTTGTAAGTGCTCAAGAGAATATGTGGTGGTGGGTGAATAGAGAATGTGTGGTTCTATTTGTTTTTTTTTTTTTTTTTGGTAAAATAGGACCCCCCACACACACTATCTTTCTTTTCTCTTATTTTCCAAGCTATATTAATTTTTTTTTTTTAAATCTAGATTTCACTTATAAATGAAATGAAGCATAATGGTTAGATAAATACTGTGAGAGTTAGAGAAAGCATTATTTAGAATCTCCTTGACCAAAGAGAGTCAAAGCCTAATGCTTTTTGGCCAAGCCAGAGTGTCCTATGAGAGTTAGAGAGAATACTTTGGAAAGTCTCCTTGACCTAATGGGAGATAGTCCCTAAGAGGATCAGAGCTCTAAGAGAATTAAAAAGAAGGAAAGAGTGGAGAGAGAGAGAGAGAGAGAAAGAAAGATGCAGCCGCTTTTAATAGAAAAGTTATGAATACTATTTTTAATGCTATTTCTACAGAGGAGTTTAGGAGAATCTCAAATGTTGAGGTTGCTCATACTGCTTGGAAAATTCTCCAAATTGTGCATGAAGGCACAAAGGCAGTCAAAATAAACAAGTTGCAGCAATTGACTACTAGGTTTGAAAGCATTAGAATGTCCGAGGATAAAAGTTTTGATGAATTCTATGCTAAACTAAATAATATTGTTAATTCTGCATATAATTTGGGTGAAATTTGTATCAACCTAAGATATTTAGGAAGATTCTTAGATCCTTAACTAAGGACTTTAGACCCAAGTAACTGCCACTTCTAAAGCAAGGATGTGGACTCCATCTCAGTTAATGAACTTGTAGGATCTCTACATCCTATGAGTAGACCTACCCAAAACTAACAATCGAAATCAATGGCTCTTAAGTCAGTTGATGATAATGGATTGATGATGAACTCTAGGTGAATCCCGGACGCTAACTGAAAACTTGTGAGGCTAATTCGTCTATTGCGACAGGTGCCTTTAACGTCTCGTGTAAGTGACCGGACCGTACCCGTTGTATATATTAATTTCAATCAATTGTTAAGTTTTATATTGGGTATTTAATTTGATAAAATTAATAGTTATTAAGTATGACAAATCAATGGTTTAGATAATCTTTAATTAATGTGTCTGTCAACTTATAACAGGTCTTAGAGGTTGCGTTACAAACAGGTTGGTACTAATAGAGACTATGTACCACAAACACAGATTGCCTATGAACTCTCTTCCTACAGAGGTTGCCTATTTTGCCTAGAACTATAGAAACTTTCTCAAAAATAACAATAGAAGGACAAGAAGTAAAAAAATGTTGAACCTAAGAATTCTAAAAGAAATGAACCAGCTAAAGCCAATAACTGAAAAATCAAAAGAAAAAGTTGGTCAATCTTCTAATAATTTTCTAGGTCAACAATGTTTTGGTTGTCAAGGGTATGGTATGTGAAATTAAAATGTCCAACATTCTTGAGAACAAAAGTAAAGCTATGGTTGTAACCCTTAGTGATGGGAAGTTTATGATCATGAGTCTAGAAGTGATGAAAATGGAAACTTCTTTGCTTTCACAACTACTGCTGTAGTTCATGAAAGTGAGTCGTTGAAGAGAACCCTTTAATGGGGAACTTTCTAAGAGTGCTGACTTGCAAGAAGCTTATAAAAGCTATGCAAGGTTGCTGTAAAGGATCAATAAGTGTAGGTTTAGGGCTAAAGAAGATAGTCATTCTTGAACAAGAAAAGAAAAACTTGTTGCTGAATTTGTTTGATGCTAATGAACTGGTAAATAAGGTGAAGGCTGAAAATATTAAGTTGGTTAAAAAATTAAGAACCTAGAACTAGAATTGTCTGTTGCTAGAGAACAGTCAAATAGGTCTGCTAGTTTTAAACTTGATCACAAGTTGAGTATTCAAAAGTCTCTCTTAGACAAATCAAGTTTAGGTTTTGGTGATAGCATCTCTAAGTCTGAAACTCATTTCACAAACTTTGTTCCATCTTCTGAACCATCTAAGATAGAAGTTGTAAAGCCAAAAGAAGAAGTTCTTGCTCCTAAGAAGATTAGGGTAGATCTTAAAGAGTCCAAGCTTAAGAGTCCTAACTTACCTAAGGGTAAGAAGCATGATAGACCTTTGTGGGTTTGTCATTTTTATGGAAAAGTTGGGCATACTCACCCAAACTGTTTCAAGTTGCAAGCTGCCAAGCAAACAACTAAGCAAAAAGTATATGTGCCTCAAGCAAAAAGTACTTGTGCTCAGATCCTATGGCACTTATTGGTGAATTGGTAAAGGCTTTAAACCTTTATACCAATGCTGGAGTTGCTCATTATTCTAATCTGAATAATAACTCAAAAACTAAAGTTACATATAAGAAGTTATGGATGCAAAATGTTTAATCTAATTGAGTCTTTCTGACATGGTCCTTGCTTTTCATCTCAAAATCCTTTGTCACCCTTTTTTTTTTTTTTTTTGCTTTCTTGTTTTCTTTTGTTTCTAGGATTTGCATTGCATTACATTTATGCATTTCATATTATGTTGTTTTCATTTTCTTTAAAAAAATAAAAATAAATAAATAAATAAATAAAATAAAAAAAAAGAGGAAAGAGGAAAGTGGAAGGATGTGTTTTGTATTACACATCATGGATATGTAATTGAGGTTGGCCTATTATCTTTGCATAATATGCCTATGTGCCTTGTTTAGCTTAGATAGGCTTATTTTTCTGCATTTTACTAGTTTTAGCTATGTAGTGCATGTTTGAGTGAGTTGTTTATAGTTTTTGATCACATGATCTTGATTTTAAAGTCACATGCTTTTGAGTGTAAGGACTAAAAAATGCAAAGAGAAATGCATAAATAACCATCTCACCACTGTTTACTAGCCAATCATGAACACCTTAGTGCATATCATAAGATTTTGTGCTCAAGACAGTGTAAGACAGTGTAGCACATGCACAAAAGAAAATAAGGTGTAGCCTTAAAATAAAATTTCTGCATACAATAAGGCAAAAAAAAAAAAAAATGCATGATTGCAAGCTTGTTTTCTAGGAAATGTGGGAGTTATATGATTTAACTCTTTAGGTGATAGTCACTTTCAAATTTATGTGACGAATAATGTAGATATTGTGATTGAGTACTATCTACATATCACCCCACATGTATCTCATGATATTACTAGTTACACACACTTCACAAGTTATTCTTTGCTAAACCCAATACATGAAATTGTATGTGAATTTCGTTTGGCCATCCAAGATTATATATTCTATGATTTTGATACAAAATATGTTCAAGGTTGAAAATTTTGGGGTAAGAGTTTGAAAATCTTGTTTTGAAGTTCTAGGTTGAAAACTCATGCTTTGAAAAACATTTAAACTCATTCTCATGCATTTCATTCATGAAATCGCTTGGGTCAAGTTGTTTCTGCATAATCTTCCACAATTTTTCAAAAATTCAAATTTCTAGAATTTCGATCGATCGAATGTGTTTTTCAACCGATCAAAAATTCCTTGATTTTTAATCATTGCTCTCGGGTTGGCTCGATTGGTTTTCGATCAATCGAATATGATTTATTCATATTTTGATCGATCAAAACTAATTTTTAACCGATCGAAAACTTAAAGAAAATTTTAAGGAGCTCTTTGCCTTACTTGATCAGTACCTGATTGGTACCCAATCGATCGAAATTCAAAAAGAAAGAAAAATAAAAAAAAAATTCCTTCACACGTGTTCTTCATTTTTTTTCAAAAACTTTTTCTTATCTTTTGTTCCTTTTCTTGACCGATCCACACAATCCAACATTTGTCGTTTTCCTGGTCAAAATCTTCAAGGGTTTTCCTTCTAGAGTCAGGGTAAGACTATTTTACCCCTTCTTTTTACTTTATTTACATGTTTTCATGCATTTTCATGGATTTTTCTCTCAAATTTCGAACAATGGAAAATTGGGATTTTTGTTGTTTGGTTGTTTTAAATCAAGTTTGATCAAAGGGTTTTTGTTCCTAGATGCTATTATCATGATTCCCATGTATTAATTTGATTAATTTTGTATTTTGAGAAGGTTTGAAAATCTAGGGCTCAAAATTTTTCAAAATTGAGGTTTTTGTTCAATTGGACTTAATTGGTTAAAATTGACTTGTGATTTTGGTTAATTAGTACATTATAACATGTTTTCTAATTGATATGGTGTTTAATTGATCAATTTGATTTGGTTTTGAAAAGTGGGTTTTTCAAAATTTGGTATTATTGGTTAAAACTCTTTTGTTTAAGTCAGTTGTTGGTAAATCTTTGAAAATTAAATAAATTTTATGCATTAGAGCATGCGTCATATGTGCATTCATTACATGCATCATATATTTTGTCAGTTTCTTTATATATATTGTGCTCTAACCCTTTCTAATGCAGTCTGCCCTTAGTTTTTGTGTTGTACTTTGTTTTTGTTTTTATTTTCCTTCCTATTCTTAGAGTCATGGTTAGGAAAACTAAAGCAAAGAAATGGAGGATAATTGTTTTTTTTTTGTTTTTTTTTTGGGGGGTGGGGGGGGAGGTCTTACAGGGAGCAACACATTAACACTATAGCTTATATTAGATATAAAAATGAAATTAATGATTTCTCCATGCTACCATGATCCTTCGCATGGTATTAGGTTTCATGATGTTAGATGTGACGGTGTTCAAGCAAAAAAAAAAGAAAAAATCTTGTACGAAAACACTCAAAAATGGCACAGGTACCGGCCGGCAAACGATTAAAAATGAGAGTGACAGCTAGAGAAGAAAAGGTGCATCCGAACATAAAGCCTCCACTGCCACTAGATTACTTGATGTTAATAATTAGAAAAGTGTTATATGTATTACAAAAATGTGACAAAAATATGACAAAAACTTATAAATATCTAAATGTGACAAAAATATGATTAACAACATAACAAGTCAGTATCTGTAACATCACTTTGACTGATCATTGAAGTACATGAACTTCAAGTGGTTACAAAGTAAAATAATGATAATTTTTTTTTGTAGTGTTCTGTCTGTGATTCAAACTCTCACCTATCTCCTTATCTTAAGAAGGTGGGAAATTTTTTTTTTGAAGTGCATTGCCCATTATAATGGTGACGACTTAGCTTACTAGTGGCCAATCATGCAGTTGTTTGACAAAGTCGAATACGGTTAAGGAAAACCGGTGGACGAATCTATGCAATTTAGTGAATGTAAAGTAATAACTCTTCTCTGCTCACTTATATGGTGGTTCTCAGTCCATGGAGTCTCTAGATATTAGTGTTAACTTTCTCTTTCAGAATCTGAATCACAATCTCTAGGAAAGAGAGTTGTGTATTTATTATTATTATTATTATTATTATTATTATTATTATTATTATTTGTTTTTGAACAATTTCAAGTCATAAATTTTGAGGTGTTGGTCTTGCCAGAGAGTCTGAAATCTTTGTTGGGTTTTGATTTTTAGCTGTGCTGTTGTTGCGAAAGCATGGAAGGTCCTGATCTTTATAATGCGCGTATTGGTAGCATTGGAAGAGGTGGTTCGTCATGGAGGAGTGGTGGCGTGGATGCTTACTCGAGGTCTTTCCATGATGAAGAAGATGAAGAAGCTCTTAAATGGGCTGCACTTGAAAAGCTTCCTACTTTCAACCGGTTGAAGAAAGGTTTACTGACTACAGCGGAAGGCCGGGCCAGTGAAGTCGATATACATGATCTTAGACATCATGAAAAGAAGAGTTTGCTAGATAGGTTGGTGAAGGTCCCTGAAGAGGACAATGAGAAGTTCTTGTTGCAGCTCAAGAACCGCTTAGATAGGCAAGTTCTTTTATTGCCTTTTTTTTTTTTTTTTGGTGTGCTTATTTTCTTCTTATTTAAACTTTATACATGAATGGTGTGTGACCACTTGCGCTATAGTGGAGTTTGCCACTATAAAAAGTTTACAAATTGTCATGGCAATATACGCAATTAATGTCAATTCAATAACATAATAAATAAATATTAAATTAATTTATTGTAATTGGTAACTAATTCATTTCCAAGGTTTTGTAGAAAATTGTGTTGTATCCCTAGTATTACTCTTCATTTTGGTCTGTATCTTCTATAAATTTCAGTCATAAGTTTTCTTGTTTCTTGTTTTTTGATTTTTGATAGGGTTGGAATTGAACTTCCCACAATTGAAGTCCGATTTGAGCATCTAAAGGTAGAAGCAGACGTTCATGTTGGAAGCAGAGCTTTGCCTACATTTTTTAACTTCTTTTCTAACGTATTGGAGGTAACAATGCATAAACACGTTCAACATTTGTTATTAATATTATACAAATATTAATTTTTTCTTTTTTGGGTCTAGAGTTTTTCTTCTTTTATTTTGATTTTTACTGTTTACTTTTGTCCTTTGATTTTGAAGGGTGTCTTGATTCATCTCCATATTCTTTCAAGTAGAAAGAAACATTTGTCTATTCTTCAAGATGTTAGTGGAATCATCAAGCCTGGCAGGTGAGAAAGCAAGTTCAGTTCATATTCTTGAAATGAATTATAATTATTGGAAATTTTTTTAATTCAATTTAGGCTATTGGTGCACTGTAATCTTATTTTGTCCATATGCATTTTCCAGAATGACCTTACTATTAGGCCCCCCAAGTTCTGGGAAGACCACACTCTTACTGGCTTTGGCTGGAAAGCTTGACCCAAATTTGAAGGTGAACAAAGTTTTCAACAAGACTTTAATTTTTTTTTCATTAGTTTAGCTTTATACTTTCAGTCGATTAGTCTTATTGCGAATACGGAACTTAAATTTCTTCTACAGCTTTCAGGAAGGGTGACTTATAATGGCCATGACATGCACGAGTTTATTCCCCAGAGAACTACTGCTTACATCAGTCAACATGATATCCATATTGCAGAAATGACTGTAAGGGAAACATTTGCCTTCTCTGGAAGATGCCAGGGGGTTGGATGGCGCCACGGTTAGTCAATTTATAGGGGTTACTCTTCATTTTTTATTTCTCAAAGTTTAATTATAAGAATGTATCATGATTGATTTGTGTGTAATTGTAATACCTGAGTCCACTGCATACTATTTCGGAAATTTGCAGAGATGCTAGCAGAGTTGTCTAAAAGAGAGAAGGCAGGCGGTATTATGCCTGATCCAGATATCGATATCTTCATGAAGGTAAGAAAGAAGCTGTTGTCAATAACTTATTCTCTACTTCAGTGAATGATAAATGCTAAATAGTGTAGCTCAAATTAAGATTAAATAGTGTTACCCTTTCTGGTCTAGAGAATTTGCTTTCATGGCAATTGACAAGTTATTTGGTTTTATTTTGGCTTCTGCTATTTTAAGGGAGCATCAATTGAAGGCCAGAAGGCAAGCATCATTACAGATTATATTCTAAAGGTAACATCAGCATGGAGTGTCAAAGTTCCACAACAGCTTTACCCAATTTATCAATTATTTGAGTTCACTTCATTACAGGTTTTGGGATTGGAAGTGTGCGCAGATACCATGGTTGGGGATCAAATGTTAAGGGGTATCTCAGGAGGACAAAAGAAGCGTGTTACAACAGGTAAACTCAATTGCAAACACCAATTTACATTATAAAAAAATTTATTTAAAAATTAACTATCTGTCTCTGACATTTAATTGAAAGGTGAGATGCTTGCTGGACTAACCAATGGCCTGTTTATGGATGAGATATCTACTGGTTTGGACAGCTCGACAACTTTTCAAATTGTGAATTGCCTCAAGCAAAATATTCAAATTCTCAATGGAACTGCTGTCATCTCACTCCTTCAGCCACCACCAGAGACTTATGATCTTTTTGATGATATTATTCTCCTCTCCAATGGCCAGATTGTGTACCAGGGTCCCCGTGAACAAGTGCTTGAGTTTTTTGAATCCGTGGGCTTTAAATGTCCTCAGAGGAAAGGCGTGGCTGACTTTCTTCAAGAAGTAAGTGTAGATATAGGTTTGTCTGATTAATCTATTAAAAGAGAAGTATTTGATCTCCTAAATTTGAGCATTACAGGCAGACTCTCATTTTGAATCCTTACGTATAATAAAATTTTTATAGGTGACATCACATAAAGATCAAAAACAGTATTGGGCACGTGAAAATGAACCTTACAATATTGTCACAGTCGATGAATTTGTCAAGGCATTTCAATCATTCCATGTGGGAAGGGGGATTCAAGATGAACTTGCAATTCCGTTTGACAAGAGCAAGAGCCACCCAGCTGCTTTAACAACTCAAGAGTATGGTGCTAGAAAAGTGGAACTCCTGAAAGCTTGCTTCTCCAGAGAATTCTTGCTTATGAAGAGGAATTCATTTGTCTATATTTTCAAGATTGCCCAGGTGGATTTTTAGTTCATTTTTATCTTTGTATTACCCTTTTTGGTAGTGCATGATTTTGACATAATCATTTTCTATGTGCTGTTAGCTTATTCTAATGGCACTGATTACATCAACACTTTTTCTACGAACTGAGATGCATCGTGATTCAATCAATGATGGAGGAATTTATACTGGTGCTTTGTTCTTCAGCGTGATTATGATTATGTTTAATGGAATGGCAGACCTTCCCATGACCATTGCATGGCTTCCTGTTTATTACAAGCAGAGGGACCTCCTCTTTTTTCCTCCATGGGCATATGCACTTCCAACATGGATCCTTAAGATCCCTGTTTCATGTGTGGAAGTCGCAGCGTGGGAATGCATTACCTACTATGTCATTGGATTTGACCCAAATGTAGGAAGGTAAGCAAGTAATAATTATAATCAATTTATTGAAAACTTGCAAAGATGTTTTTTTTTTTTTTTTTTACATATTGCAGATTTTTTAGGACATACCTTCTGCTTGTACTTCTTAACCAGATGGCTTCTGGATTATTCCGATTTATAGCAGCAGTAGGTAGGAGCATGGTTGTTGCTAACACATTTGGTTCGTTTGCACTGCTCGTGCTTTTTGCATTGGGGGGGTTTGTCCTGTCAAAAGGTATAATATAGTAGTTTAATAAATTTACTGATCAAATTACTGCTTTTCTCCAAATTAGACTCCTTCCATGATGCTTCTTCCTTTTTTTTTCCTTAATGCTGCAGAGGATATAAAAAAGTGGTGGATATGGGGCTACTGGATATCACCCATGATGTATGCACAGAACGCAATAATGGCTAATGAGTTTCATGGGAAAAGTTGGAGCAAAGTAAATTCTTAAAAAGAGTCCTTTGTGTCTTTTTCATTTGGTTTATCCTCTGCTGTCTCATGTTACATTCATATTTAAGGTTATTGCAAACTCAACGGAAAATCTGGGAGTAGCAGTTTTGAAGTCCCGTGGGTTCCCCCGACAACCAGATTGGTATTGGATAGGCGTAGGGGCATTGATCGGATATACATTACTTTTCAACATCTGTTTCACACTGGCTCTTACTTACCTTAACCGTGGGTATCACAACCTTTTTCAATTTAATACTTATAAATTAGAAGAAGCCTATGTCTTAATGCTATACAAATGATTGTGAAGCATATGGGAAGTCACATAGTATTAAAGAAGAAGAAAATCAAAGCACTGAACACAGTGACGGAACAAGAGAAGGTAGTCATTCACTGCGCAGAAGAAATTGCTCTGATCACAAAATTGACATAGGTGACAAGATCATCCATTATGTCTGTGTTATGTTTTTAGCTCATGTTATGCCTCAGGTGCTGAATTGCCAACCAATATAATCTATATTTATATCTATATTATTAATAAAAGTAAAAGTATAACATTTATTTTTACTACATTCTTGTTGAGTCACATCAGTAGTCACGTCATTTATTTATCTTTTATATTTTCATTTCTTTATTTAAAATTTTCTTCTCCTATTTTCCCAAAAAAAAAAAAAAACTCTTCTTCTCCCTATTAGTTCACATACCTACTTTTACACTTCTTCCAACATTTCTCTTTTCTTTTTGCCTCTTTATCTCTCAATTATTTTACCTTTATACTTTCTTTCACTTTTTTATATTTTGACTCTTCTTCTACCTATTTTATTTTATATAAATTTGATATCATTATCTCATTTAATCCATATTTTTCCCACACAAAACTATAAGCACTCTCTCTCTCTCTTTCTCGGTGAATTTTTGTTCTTTCTTATAACTCTAATTAAAGTTGATAATTTTTTTTTTTTTTTAAATATGTGTTTTGGTATTGTGTTTTTATTTTTAATATCCCATCAGAAAGTCTTCTCATTTCCTTTTATAACTTGGTTGAATTTTAGTTTGGATTAATACTCAGTTTTAGTGGAAACAAGAATTTGAATATGCCTACCAATTGTTTGAGTAATAAATTATTATAAAGCCTATGATTTATTCCTTTAGTTTTATTTTAATTTTGGCTAAGATAACATTGTAATTTTGTAATGAGTTTTGATTATTATGATAATTTCCTTAATTCTTAGGAGATGAAATATTTGAATAATAAATTCGAAACTTATAAAGTTTAGTTGTATATTAAGCAAATATAATACATTACAATAAAAGTTATAAGAATATGATTCTCCTTAAAAAAATATATATATATATATATTAATCAAACATTAAAAAAAAAAAAATTGATATATTTGTCGAGATAAAAAAAAATACTTGTAGAAATCTTTTTCTAAAAATAGACAATACTCGATGTAATGGTTACGTTTTATATATTACACTTTATTGCATAATATTTATATTCCCTTGCATCTTGTGGGTCTGTGGCTAGTATATATAAAACTGAAGTGGTTTGACTTTTTGTTGACCTTCTAAGCTTTTGTAACTTAAACTTTTGAAGGCTCACAATTTTACACATAATAATTTTAGTATATATTTTAAGTAGTTTTAACTTCTATTATATATTAAATCTTTTATTTAGAATTTTGTCACATCATATTTTGATTAAATGGAGGATAGATAGTTTAATATAGAAACAATAACATAACAAATGCCTAATAATAACTTTCTTAATTAATTAATTATCAAATTTTATATTTAGACAAAATAAAAGAGATAAAAATAATATTTATTTCAACTTTCCTTTCCTGTGCATTTATTACTAGTTATATTTATATTAACGTGCAGAGAATGGTGAAGAGATTCAAACTGAAAGGACCTTGTCCAATTCAACATCTTCGGTGATAGACACTGCTGTTGAGGCCAATAAACGCAGGCAAAAAGGAATGGTTCTTCCATTTAAACAACATTCAA